>NW_027207007.1:0-77000 GCF_032191515.1 Phaenicophaeus curvirostris | reverse complement strand
ACGGGAGAAGGGCAGAGATGGCGGACAAGAGCGGAGTATACGGGACAAGGGTAAAGAGGGACGGACAAGAGCGGAGAATACGGGACAAGGGTAAAGAGGGTCTGACAAGGGCAAAGAGGGGCGGATAAGGGCAAAAAGTGGCGGACAAGGGCAATGAGGGGCGGACAAGGGCAAAGAGGGGTGGACAAGGGCAAAGAGGGGTGGACAAGGGCAAGGAGTTGCGGACAAGGGCAAAGAGGGGCGGACCAGTGCGGAGAAAACGGGACAACGGCAAAGAGGGGCGGACAAGTACGGAGAATACAGGATAAGGGCAAAGAGGGGTGGACAAGGGCAGAGAATACCTGACAAGGGCAAAGAGGGGCGGTCAAATGTGGAGAATACGGGAAAAGGTCAAAGAGGGGCGGACAAATGCAGAGAATATGGGTCAAGGTCAAAGAGTGAAGGACAAGGGCAAAGAGGGGCGGACAAGGGCAAAGAGGGGTGAACAAGGGCAAAGAGGGGCGAACAAGGGCAAAGAGGGGCGGACAAGTGGAAAGAGGGGCGGACAAGGGCAAAGAGGGGCGGAAAAAGGCAAAGAGGGGCGGAAAAAGGCAAAGAGGGGCGGACAAGTGCAAAGAGGGGTGGACAAGGGCAAAAGGGCGGACACGGGAAATGAGGGGCGGACAAGGGAAAAGAAGGGTGGACAAGGGCAAAGAGTGGCGGACAAGTGCAAAGAGGGGCGGACAAGTGCTGAGAATACGGGACAAGGGCAAAGAGGGGCGGACAAGGGCAAAGAGGGGCGGACAAGGGCAAAGAGGAGCAGACAAGGGCAAAGAGGAGCAGACAAGGGCAAAGAGGAGCAGACAAGGGCAAAGAGGGGCGGACAAGGGCACAGAGGGGCAGACAAGGGCACAGAGGGGCGGACAAGGGCACAGAGGGGCGGACAAGTGCTGAGAATAAGGGACAAGGGCAAAGAGGGGCGGACAATGGCAAAGAGGGGCGGACAAGTGCAAAGAGGGGCGGACAAGGGCAAAGAGGGGCGGACAAGTTCTGAGAATACGGGACAAGGGCAAAGAGGCACGGACAAGTGCTGAGAATAAGGGACAAGGGCAAAGAGGGGCGGACAAGAGCAAAGATTGGCGGACAAGGGCAAAGAGGGGCGGACAATTGCTGAGAATTCGGGACAAGGGCAAAGAGGGGCGGACAAGGGCAAAGAGGGGCGGACAAGGGCAAAGAGGGGCGGACAAGTGCTGAGAATACGGGACAAGCGCAAAGAGGGGCGGACAAGGGCAAAGAGGGGCGGACAAGGGCAAAGAGGGACGGACAAGGGCAAAGAGGGACGGACAAGGGCAAAGAGGGACGGAGAAGGGCAAAGAGGGACGGACAAGGGCAAAGAGGGACGGACAGGGGAAAAGAGGGGCGGACAAGTGCTGAGAATAATGGACAAGGGCAAAAAGGAGCGGACAAGGTCAAAGAGTGGCGGACAAGGGCAAAGAGGGGCGGACAAGGCAAAGAGGATCGGACAAGGGCAAAGACGGGCGGACAAGGGCAAAGACGGGCGTACAAGGGCAAAGACGGGCGGACAAGGGCAAAGACGGGCGGACAAGTGCTGAGAATACGGGACAAGTGCAAAGAGGGGCGGACAATTGCAAAGAGTGGTGGACAAGGGCAAAGAATATAGGAAAAGGGCAAAGAATATAGGACAAGGGCAAAGAGGGGCGGACTAGGGCAATGAGGTGTGGACAAGAGCAAACAGGGGCGGACAAGGGCAAAGAGGGGCGGACAAGTGCTGAGAAGATGGGACAAGGGCAAAAAAGGGTGGACAAGTGCAAAGAGGGGCGGACAAGGGCAAAGAGTGGCGGTCAAGGGCAAAAAGGGGCGGACAAGGGCAAAGAGGGGCGGACAAGGGCAAAGAGGGGCGGACAAGGGCAAAGAGGGGCGGACAAGGGCAAAGAGGGGCGGACAAGGGCAAAGAGGGGCGGACAAGTGCAAAGAGGGGCGGACAAGTGCTGAGATTACGGGACAATGGCAAAGAGGGGCGGACAAGGGCAAACAGGGGCAACCAAGGGCAAAGAGGGGTGGACAAGGGCAAAGAGGGACGGACAAGGGCAAAGAGGGGCGGACAAGGGCAAAGAGGGGCAGAGAAGGGTAAAGAGGGACGGACAAGGGCAAAGAGGGGCGGACAAGGGCAAAGAGGGGCGGACAAGGGCAAAGAGGGGCGGACAAGTGCTGAGAATACTGGACAAGGGCAAAGAGGGGCGGACAAAGTCAAAGAGGGGCGGACAAGGGCTGAGAATACGGGACAAGGGCAATGAGGGGCGGACAATGGCATAGAGGGGCGGAGAAGGGGAAAGAGGGGCGGCAATAGCAAAGAGGGGCAGACAAGGGCAAAGAGGGGCAGACAAGAGCAAAGAGGGGCAGACAAGAGCAAAGAGGGGCAGACAAGGGCAAAGAGGGGCGGACAAGGCAAAAAGGATTGGACAATGGCAAACAGGGGTGGAGAAGGGCTAAGACGGGCAGACAAGGGAAAAGAGGGGCGGACAAGTGCAAAGAGGGGCGGACAAGTGCTGAGAATACGGGACAAGTGCAAAGAGGGGCGGAAAAGGGCAAAGAGGGGTGGACAAGTGCTGAGAATATGGGTCAAGGGCAAAGAGGGGCAAAAAAGGGCAAAGAGGGGCGGACAAGGGCAAAGAGGGGCGGACAAGTGCTGAGAATTCGGGACAAGGGTAAAGAGGGTTGGACAAGTGCTGAGAATACAGGACAAGTGGAAAAAGGGGCGAACAAGGGCAAAGAGGGGCGGACAAGGGCAAAGAGGGGCGGACAAGGGCAAAGAGGGGCGGACAAATTCTTAGAATACGGGACAAGGGCAAAGAGGTGTGGACAAGGGGAAAGAGGTGTGGACAAGGGGAAAGAGGTGTGGACAAGGGGAAAGAGGTGTGGACAAGGGGAAAGAGGGGCGGACAACGGCAAAGAATATGGGACAAGGGCAAAGAGGGGCGGACAAGTGTTGAGAATACTAGAAAAGGGCAAAGAGGGGCGGACAAGGGCAAAGAGGGGCGGACAAGGGCAAAGAGGGGCGGACAATAGCGGAGAATACGGGACAAGACAAAGAGGGGCAGAAAAGGGCAAAGATTGGCAGACAAGGGCAAAGAAGGGCGGACAAGGGCAAAGAAGGGCGGACAAGGGCAAAGAAGGGCGGACTAGGGCAAAGAGAGGAGGACAAGTCCTGAGAATACGGGACAAGGGCAAAGAGGGGCGGAGAAGTGCAAAGAGTTGTGGACAAGTGCTGAGAATACGGGACAAGGGCAAAGAGGGGCAGACAAGGGCAAAGTAGGGCGGACAAGGGCAAACAGGGGCGGACAAGTGCAAAGAGGGGCGGACAAGTGCAAAGAGGGGCGGACAAGTGCAAAGAGGGGCGGACAAGTGAAAAGAGGGGCGGACAAGGGCAAAGAGGTTCGGACAATGGCTCAGAATATGGGAAAAGGGAAAAGAGGGGCGGACAAGGGCAAAGAGGGGCGGACAAGTGCTGAGAATACGGGACAAGGGCAAAGAGGGGCGTATTAGGGCAAAGAGGGGCGGACAAAGGAAAAGAGGAGCGGACAAAGGAAAAGAGGGGTGACAAGGGCAAAGAGGGGCGGACAAGGGTAAAGAGGGGCAGAAAAGGGTAAAGAGGTTTGGAAAGGTGCTGAGAGTACGGGACAAGGGCAAAGAGGGGCGGACAAGGGCAAAGAGGGTCGGACAAGTGCTGAGAATACGGGAAAAGGGCAAAGAGGGGCGGACAAGGGTACAGTGGGGCAGACAAGTGTAAAGAGGGGCGGACAAGGGCAAAGAGGGGCGGACAAGGGCAAAGAGGGGCGGACAAGGCAAAGAGGATCGGACAATGGCAAAGAGGTGTGGACAAGGGCAAAGAGGGGCGGACAAGGGCAAAGAGGGGCAGACAATGGAAAAGAGGGGCAGACAATGGAAAAGAGGGGCAGACAAGTGCTGAGAATACGGGACAAGGTCAAAGAGGGGTGGACAAGGTCAAAGAGGGTTCGGACAAGTGCTGAGAATACGGGACAAGGGCAAAGAGGGGCGGACAATGGAAAAGAGTGGCGGACAAAGGCAAAGAATATAGGAAAAGTGCAAAGAATATAGGACAAGGGGAAAGAGGGGCGGACAAGTACTGATAATACGGGACAAGGGCAAAGAGGGGCGGACAAGGGCAAAGAATATAGGAAAAGGGCAAAGAATATAGGAAAAGGGCAAAGAGGGGCGGACTAGGGCAAAGAGGGGCGGACTAGGGCAAACAGGGGCGGACAAGTGCTGAGAAGACGGGACAAGGGCAAAAAAGGGTGGACAAGTCCAAAGAGGGGCGACCAAGGGCAAGGAGGGGCGGTCAAGGGCAAAAAAGGGGCGGACAAATGCAAAGAGGGGCGGACAAGGGCAAAGAGGGGCGGACAACGGTAAAGAGGGGCAGACAAGTGCAAAGAGGGGCAGACAAGTGCTGAGAGTACGGGACAAGAGCAAAGAGGGGCGGACAAGTGCAAAGAGGGGCGATCAAGGGCAAAGAGGGGCGATCAAGGGCAAAGAGGGGCGGACAAGGGCAAAGAGGGACGGACAAGGGCAAAGAGGGGCGGACAAGGTCAAAGAGGGGCAGAGAAAGGCAAAGAGTGGCGGACAAGGGCAAAGAGTGGCGGACAAGGGCAAAGAGGGGCGGACAAGTGCTTAGAATACTGGACAAGGGCAAAGAGGGGTGCACAAGGGCAAAGAGGGGCGGACAAGGGCTGAGAATACGGGACAAGGGCAATGAGGGGCGGACAAGGGCAAAGAGGGGCGGAGAAGGGCATAGAGGGGCGGAGAAGGGCAAAGAGGGGCGGAGAAGGGCAAAGAGGGGCGGAGAAGGGCAAAGAGGGGCGGAGAAGGGCAAAGAGGGGCGGAGAAGGGCAAAGAGGGGCGGAGAAGGGCAAAGAGGGACGGAGAAGGGCAAAGAGGGACGGAGAAGGGCAAAGAGGGGCAGACAAGGGCAAAGAGGGGCGATCAAGGGCAAAGAGGGGCAGACAAGGGCAAAGAGGGGCGGACAAGGGCAAAGAGGGGCGGACAACGGCAAAGAGGGGCGGACAAGAGCAAAGAGGTTCAGACAAGGGCAAAGAGGGGCGGACAAGGCAAAGAGGGGCGGACAAGGCAAAGAGGGGCGGACAAGGGCAAAGAGGGGCGGACAAGGGCAAAGAGGGGCGGACAAGGGCAAAGAGGGGCGGACAAGGGCAAAGAGGGGCGGACAAGGGCAAAGAGGGGCGGACAAGGGCAAAGAGGGGCGGACAAGAGCGGAGAATACGGGACAAGGGCAAAGAGTGGCGGAGAAGGGCAAAGAGGGGCGCAGAAGGGCAAAGAGGGGCGGACAAGGGCAAAGAGGGGCGGACAAGTGCTGAGAATACGGGATAATGGCAAAGAGTGGCGGACAATGGCAAAGAGTTGCGGACAAGTGCAAAGAGGGGTGGACAAAGGCAAAGAGGGGCGGACAAGGGCAAAGAGGTGCGGACAAGGGCAAAGAGGGGCAGACAAGGGCAAAGTGGGGCGGACAAAGGCAAAGAGGGGCGGACAAGTGCAAAGAAGGTCGGAAAAAGGCAAAGGGGGGCGGACACGGGCAAAGAGGGGCGGACAAGTGCTGAGAATACGGGACAAGTGGAAGAGGGGAGGACAAGGGCAAAGGGGGCGGAGAAGTGCTTATTATACGGGACAGGGGCAAAGAGGGGCAGACAAGGGCAAAGAGGGGCAGACAAGGGCAAAGAGGGGCGGACAAGGGTAAAGAGGGGCCAACAAGACCGGAGAATAAGGGACAAGGGCAAAGAGGGGGGGACAAGGGCAAAGAGGGGTGGACGAGGGCAAAGAGGGGTGGACGAGGGCAAAGAGGGGCGGACGAGGGCAAAGAGGGGCGGACGAGGGCAAAGAGGGGCGGACGAGGGCAAAGAGGGGCGGACAAGTGCTGAGAATACGGGACAAGGGCAAAGAGGGGTGGACAAGTGCTGAGAATACGGGACAAGGGCAAAGATGGGCGGATAAGGGCAAAGAGGGGCGGACAATGGCAAAGAAGGGCGGACAAAGTGAAAGAGGGGCGGACAAGGGCAAAGAGGGGCGGACAAGGGCAAAGAGGGGCGGATAATGGCAAAGAGGGGCGGATAATGGCAAAGAGTGGCGGACAAGGGCAAAGAGGGCGGACAAGGGCAAAGAGGGGAGGACAAGGGCAAAGAGGGGCGGACAAGGGCAAAGAGGGGCGGACAAGGGCAAAGAGGGGCGGACAAGTGCTGAGAATACAGGACAAGGGCAAACAGGGGCAGACAAGGGCAAAGAGGGGCGGACAAGGGCAAAGAGGGTGGACAAGGTCAAAGAGGGGCGGACAAGGGCAAAGAGGGTCGGAAAAGAGCGGAGAATATGGGAAAAGGGCAAAGAGGGGCGGACAAGGGCAAAGAGGGGCGGACAAGGGCAATGACGGGCAGACAAGTGCTGAGAATACGGGACAATTGCAAAGATTGGCGGACAATGGCAAAGAGTGGCGGACAAGGGCAAAGAGGGGCGGACAAGTGCTGAGAATACGGAACAAGTGCAAAGAGGGGCGGACAAGGGCAAAGAGGCCTGGACAAGGGCAAAGAGGCCTGGACAAGGGCAAAGAGGCCTGGACAAGAGCAAAGAATGGGCGGACAAGGGCAAAGAGGGGCGGACAAGGGCAAAGAGGGGCGGACAAGAGAAGAGAATACGGGACAAGTGGAAGAGGGGCGGACAAGGGCAAAGAGGGGCGGAGAAGTGCTTAGAATACGGGACAGGGGTAAAGAGGGGTGGACAAGTGATGAGAATAAGGGACAAGGGCAAAGAGGGGCGGAGAAGGGCAAAGAGGGGCGGACAAGGTCAAGGGCAAAGAGGGTCGGACAAGGGCAAAGAGGGTCGGACCAGGGCAAAGAGGGGCAGACAAGAGCAAAGAGGTGTGCACAAGTGCAAAGAGGGTCGGACAAGTGCGGAGAATATGGGAAAAGTGCAAAGATGGGCGGACAAGGGCAAAGATGGGCGGACAAGGGCAAAGAATGGCGGACAAGGGCAAAGAATGGCGGACAAGGGCAAAGAGGGGCAGACAAGGGCAAAGAGGGACGGAAAAGGGCAAAGACGGGTGGTCAAGGGCAAAGAGGGGCGGACAAGTGCTGAAAATACAGGACAAGGGCAAAGAGGGGCGGACAAGGGCAAAGAGGGGCGGACAAGTGCAAAGAGGGGCGGACAAGTGCAAAGAGGGGCGGACAAGTGCTGAGAATAACGGGACAAGTGCAAAGAGGGGCGGACAAGTGCTGAGAATACGGGACAAGGGCAAAGGGGGGCGGACAAGGGCAAAGAGTTGCGGACAAGGGCAAAAAGGGGCGGACAAGGGCAAAGAGGGGCAGACAAGGGCAAAAAGGGGCGGAAAAGGGCAAAGAGGGGCGGACAAGGGCAAAGAGGGGCGGACAAGTGCTGAGAATATGGGACAAGGGGAAAGAGGTGCGGACAAGGGCAAAGAGGGGCGGACAAGGGAAAAGAGGGGCGGACAAGGGCAAAGAGGAGAGGACAAGGGAAAAGAGGGTCGGACAAGTGCAAAGAGGGGCGGACAAGTGCTGAGAATACGGGACAAGTGCTAAGAGGGGCGGACAAGTGCTGAGAATACGGGAAAAGGGCACTGAAAGGGCGGACAAGGGCAAAGAGGGGCGGACAAGGGCAAAGAGGGGCGGACAAGGGCAAAGAGGGGCGGACAAGTGCGGAGAATAAGGGACAAGGGCAAAGAGGGGCGGACAAGTTCAAAGAGGGGCGGACAAGGGCAAAGAGGGACGGACAAGTGCAAAGAAGGACGGAAAATGGCAAAGAGGGGCGGACAAGGGCAAAGAGGGGCGGACAAGGGCAAAGAGGGGCGGACAAGGGCAAAGAGGGGCGGACAAGGGCAAAGAGGGGCGGACAAGGGCAAAGAGGGGCGGACAAGGGCAAAGAGGGGCGGACAAGGGCAAAGAGGGGCGGACAAGGGCAAAGAGGGGCGGACAAGGGCAAAGAGGGGCGGACAAGGGCAAAGAGGGGCGGACAAGGGCAAAGAGGGGCGGACAAGGGCAAAGAGGGGCGGAGAAGGACAAAGAGGGGCGGACAAGGGCAAAGAGGGGCGAACAAGTGCTGAGAATACCGGACAAGGGCAAAGAGGGGCAGACAAGGGCAAAGAGGGGCGGACAAGGGCAAAGAGGGACGGACAAGGGCAAAGAGGGACGGACAAGGGCAAAGAGTGGCAGACAAGTGCAAAAAGGGACGGAGAAGTGCTGAGAATACGGGACAAGGGCAAAGAGGGGTGGAAAATTGCAAAGAGGGGCGGACAAGTGCTGAGAATACGGGACAAGGGCAAAGAGGGGCGGAGAAGGGCAAAGAGGGGCGGACAAGGGCAAAGAGGGGCAGACAAGGGCAAAGAGGGGCAGACAAGGGCAAAGAGGGGCGGACAAGGGCAAAGAGGGGCGGACAAGGGAAATAGGGGTGGACAAGGGCAAAGAGGTTCGGACAAGGGCAAAGAGGTGCGGACAAGTGCTGAGAATACGTGACAAGGGCAAAGAGGGGCGGACAAGGGCAAAGAGGGGCGGACAAGGGCAAAGAGGGGCGGACAAGGGCAAAGAGGGGCGGACAAGTGCTGAGAATAAGGGACAAGGGCAAAGAGTGGCGGACAAGTGCTGAGAATACTGGACAAGGGCAAAGAGGGGCGGATAAGGGCAAAGGGGGCGGACAAGGGCAAAGAGGGGCGGACAAGTGCTTAGAATACGGGACAAGGGAAAAGAGGGGCGGACAAGTGCAGAGAATACGGGACAAGAGCTAAGAGGGGCAGACAAGGGCAAAGAGTGGCAGACAAGTGCGAAGAGGGGCGGACAATTGCAAAGAGGCGCAGACAAGTGCAAAGAGGCACAGACAAGTGCAAAGAGGCACAGACAAGTGCAAAGAGGGGCGGACAAGTGCTGAGAATATGGGAAAAGGGCAAAGGGGGTCGGACAAGGGCAAAGAGGTGCGGAAAATTGCAAAGAGGGGTAGACAAGGGCAAAGAGGGGCGGACAAGGGCAAAGAGGGGCGGACAAGGGCAAAGAGGGGCGGACAAGGGCAAAGAGGGGCGGACAAGGGCAAAGAGGGGCGGATAAGGGCAAGGAGGGGCGGACAAGGGCAAGGAGGGGCGGACAAGGGCAAGGAGGGGCGGACAAGGGCAAGGAGGGGCGGACAAGGGCAAGGAGGGGCGGACAAGTGCTGAGAGTACGGGACAAGGGCAAAGAGGTGCGGACGAGGGCTGAGAATACGGACAATGGCAAAGAGGGGCAGACAAGGGCAAAGAGGGGCGGACAAGGGCAAAGAGGGGCGGACAAGGGCAAAGAGGGGCGGACAAGGGCAAAGAGGGGCGGACAAGGGCAAAGAGGGGCGGACAAGGGCAAAGAGGGGCGGACAAGGGCAAAGAGGGGCGGACAAGGGCAAAGAGGGGCGGACAAGGGCAAAGAGGGGCGGACAAGGGCTGAGAATACGGGAGAAGAGCAAATTGGGGTGGACAAGTGCTGAGAATACGGGATAAGGGCAAAGAGGGGCGAACAAGTGCAAAGAGGAGCGGACAAGGGCAAAGAGGGTCGGACAAGGGCAAAGAGGGTCGGACAAGGGCAAAGAAGGGCGGACAAGTCCAAAGAGGTGTGGACAAACGCAAAGAGGGGCGGACAAGTGCTGAGAATATGGGACAAGGGCAAAGAGGGGCGGACAAGGGCAAAGAGGGGCGGACAAGGGCAAAGAGGGGCGGACAAGGGCAAAGAGGGGCGGACAAGGGCAAAGAGGGGCGGACAAGGGCAAAGAGGGGCGGACAAGGGCAAAGAGGGGCGGACAAGGGCAAAGAGGGGCGGACAAGTGCTTAGAATACGGGACAAGGGCAAAGAGGTGCGGACAAGGGCTGAGAATACGGGAAAAGTTCAAATAGGTGCGGACAAGTGCTGAGAATACGGGACCAGGCAAAGAGGAGCTGACAAGGGCAAAGAGGGGCAGACAAGGTCAAAGACGTTCGGACAAGTGCTAAGAATAAGGGACAAGGGCAAAGAGGGGAGGAAAATTGCTGAGAATATGGGACAAGGGCAAAGAGGGGCGGACAGGTGCAAAGAGTGGCGGACAACGGCAAAGAGGGGCGGACAAGGGCAAAGAGTGGCGGACAATGGCAAAGGGGGGCGGACAAGCGCAAAGAAGGACGGACAAGAACAAAGAGTGGCGGACAATGGCAATGGGGGGCGGACAAGCGCAAAGAAGGACGGACAAGAGCAAAGAGTGGCGGACAATGGCAATGGGGGGCGGACAACGCAAAGAAGGACGGACAAGGGCAAAGAGGGGCGGACAAGTGTAAAGAGTGGCAGACAAGGGCAAAGAGGGGTGGACAAGGGCACAGACGGTCGGACAATGGCAAAGAGGGGCGGACAAGGGCAAAGAGGGGCGGACAAGGGCAAAGAGGGGAGGACAAGGGCTGAGAATACGGGACAAGGGCATAGGGGGCGGACAAGGGTAAAGAGGGGCGAACAAGTGCTGAGAATACGGGACAAGGGCACAGAGGGGTGGACAAGGGCAAAGAGAGGTTGACAAGGGCAAAGAGGGGCGGACAAAAGCAAAGAGGTGCGGACAAGTGCAAAAAGGGCGCGGACAAGGGCAAAGAGGGACGGATAATTTCAAAGAGGGGCGGACAAGGGCAAAGAGGGGCGGACAAGTGTTGAGAATACGGGACAAAGGCAAAGAGGGGCGGACAAGGGCTGAGAATACGGGACAAGTGCAAAGAAGGGCAGACAAGTGCTGACAAAACGGGACAAGTTCAAAGAGGGGCGTAGAAGAGCTGAGAATACCGGACAAGGGCAAACAGGTGCGGACAAGGGCAATGAGGGTAGGACAAGGGCAAAGAGGGGCGGACAAGGGCAAAGAGGGGCGGACAAGGGCAAAGAGGGGCGGACAAGGGCAAAGAGGGGCGGACAAGGGCAAAGGGGCGCGGACAAGGGCAAAGAGGGGCGGACAAGGGCAAAGAGGGGCGGACAACGGCAAAGAGGGGCGGACAAGTGCTGAAAATACGGGACAAGGGCAAAGAGGGGCGGACAAGTGCTGAGAATACGGGACAAGGGCAAAGAGGGGCGGACAAGTGCTGAGAATACGGGACAAGGGGAATGAGGGGCGGACAAAGGCAAAGAGGTCCGGACAAGGGCAAAGAGGGGCGGACAAGGGCAAAGAGGGGCGGACAAGTGCTGAGAATACGGGACAAGGGCAAAGAGGGGCGGACAAGTGCAAAGAGGGGCGGACAAGTGCTGAGAATACGGGACAAGGTCAAAGAGGGGCGGACAAGAGCAAAGAGGGGCGGACAAGTGCAAAGAGTGGCGGACAAGGGCAAATAGGGGCGGTCAAGTACAGAGAATACGGGACAATGGCAAAGATGGGCGAACAAGGGCAAAGAGGGGCGGACAGGGGCAAAGAGGGGCGGACAGGGGCGAAGAGGGGCGGACAGGGGCGAAGAGGGGCGGACAGGGGCGAAGAGGGGCGGACAGGGGCGAAGAGGGGCGGACAAGGGCAAAGAGGGGCGGACAAGTGCTGAGAATATGGGACAATGGCAAAGAGGGGCGGACAAGTTCTGAGAAGAAGGGACAAGGGCAAAGAGGGGCGGACAAGGGCAACGAGGGGCGGACAAGGGCAAAGAGGGGCGGACAAGGGCAAAGAGGAGCGGACAAGGGCAAAGAGGGGCGGACAAGGGCAAAGAGGGGCGGACAAGTGCTGAGTATACGGGACAAGGGCAAAGAAGGGCGGACTAGGGCAAAGAGGGGCGGACAAGAGCAAAGAGGGGCGGTCAAGGGCAAAAAAGTGCGGACAAGTGCAAAGAAGGGCAGACAAGGCAAAGAGGGTCGGTCAAGGGCAAATAGGGGCGGACAAGGGCAAAGAGGTGTGGACAAGGGCAATAGGGGCGCACAAGGGTAAAGAGGGGCGGACAAGGGCAAAGAGGGGTGGACAAATGCTGAGAGTATGGGACAAGGGCAAAGAGGGGCGGACAAGGGTAAAGAGGGGCGGACAAGGACAAAGAGGGGCAGACAAGGGCAAAGAGGGGCAGACAAGGGCAAAGAGGGGCAGACAAGGGCAAAGAGGGGCAGACAAGGGCAAAGAGGGGCAGACAAGGGCAAAGAGGGGCAGACAAGGGAAAAGAGGGGCGGAAAAGTGCTGAGAATAGGGGACAAGGGCAAAGAGGGGCAGACAAGGGCAAAGAGGGGCGGACAAGGGCAAAGAGGGACGGACAAGGACAAAGAGGAATGGGCAAGGGCAAAGAGGGGCGGACAAGTTCTGAGAATACGGGACAAGGGCAAAGAGGTGCGGGCAAGGGCAATAGGGGCGCACAAGGGTAAAGAGGGGCGGACAAGGGCAAAGAGGGGTGGACAAATGCTGAGAGTATGGGACAAGGGCAAAGAGGGGCGGACAAGGGTAAAGAGGGGCGGACAAGGACAAAGAGGGGCAGACAAGGGCAAAGAGGGGCAGACAAGGGCAAAGAGGGGCGGACAAGTGCTGAGAATAGGGGACAAGGGCAAAGAGGGGCAGACAAGGGCAAAGAGGGGCGGACAAGGGCAAAGAGGGGCGGACAAGTGCAAAGAGGGGCGGACAAGGGCAAAGAGGGTCGGACAATTGCAAAGAGGGGCAGACAAGTGCAAAGAGGGGCAGACAAGGGCAAAGAGGGGCGGACAAGGGCAAAGAGGGGCGGACAAGTGCAAAGAGGAGCGGACAAGGGCAAAGAGGTTCGGACAAGGGCAAAGAGGGGCGGACAATTTCTGAGAATACGGGACAAGGGCAATTAGGGGCGGACAAGGCCAAAGAGGGGCGGACAAGTGCTGAGAATACGGGACAAGGGCTAAGACGGGCGGGCAACTGGTGAGAATATGGGACAAGGGCAAAGGGGGGTGGGCAAGTGCTGAGAATACGGGACAAAGGCAAAGAGGGGCGAACAAGGGCAAAGAGGGTCAAAGAAGTGCTGAGAATACGGGACAAGGGCAAAGAGGGGCGGATAAGTGCTGAGAATACGGGACAAGGGCAAAGACGGGCGGACAAATGCTGAGAATACGGGACAAGGGCAAAGACGGGCGGACAAATGCTGAGAATACGGGACAAGGGCAAAGACGGGCGGACAAGTGCTGAGAATACGGAACAAGGGCAAAGACGGGCGGACAAATGCTGAGAATACGGGACAAGGGCAAAGAGGTTCAGACAAGGGAAAAGAGGGGCGGACAAGGGCAAAGAGGGGCGGAAAAGGGCACAGAGGGGCGGGAAAGAGCAAAGAGGGGCGGAAAAGAGCAAAGAGGAGCGGACAAGGGCAAAGAGGGGTGGACATGTGCGGAGACTAAGGGGCAAGAGCAAAGAGGGGCGGACAAGTCAAAGAGGGGCGGACAAGTGCAAAGAGGGACGGACAATTGCAAGGAGGGGCGTACAAGGGCAAAGAGGGGCGGAAAAGGGCAAAGAGGGGCGGACAAGGGCAAAAAGTGTGGCGGACAAGGACAAAGAGGGCCGGACAATTTCAAAGAGGTGCGGACAATTTCAAAGACGGACGGACAAGGGCAAAGAGGGGCGGAAAAGGGCAAAGAGGGGCGGACTAAGGCAAAAAGGGGGCGGACAAGGGCAAAGAGGGGCGGAAAATTGCTGAGAATACAGGAGAAGGGCAAAGAGGGGTGGACAATGGCAAAGAGGGGCGGACAAGTGCTGAGAATACGGGAAAAGGGCAAAGAGGGGCGGACAAGGGCAAAGAGGGGCGGACAATGAAAAGAGTGGGTAGAAGGGGAAAGAGGGGCGGACAAGGGCAAAGAGGGGCGGACAAGGGCAAAGAGGGGCGGACAAGGGCAAAGAGGGGCGGACAAGGGCAAAGAGGGGCGGACAAGTGCTGAAAATATGGGACAAGGGCAGAGAGGTCCGGACAAGGGCAACAGGGGGGGACAAGTGCAAAGAGGGCGGACAAGGGCAAAGAGGGGCGGACAACTGCTGATAATTTGGGACAAGGGCAAAGAGGGGTGGACAAGGGCAAAGAGGGGCGGAAAAGGGCAAAAAGGGTCGGACAATGGCAAAGAGGGGCGGACAATGGCAAAGAGGGGCGGACAATGTCAAAGAGGGGCGGACAATGGCAAAGAGGGGCGGACAAGGGCAAAGAGGGGCGGACAAGTGCTGATAATACGGGAGAAATTCCAATAGAGGCGGACAAGTGCTGAGAAGACGGGACAAGTACAAAGAGGGACGGACAAGGTCAAAGAGGGGCGGACAAGGGCAAAGAGGGGCGGACAAGGGCAAAGAGGGGCGGACAAGGGCAAAGAGGGGCGGACAAGGGCAAAGAGGGGCGGACAAGGGCAAAGAGGGGCGGACAAGGGCAAAGAGGGGCGGACAAGGGCAAAGAGGGGCGGACAAGGGCAAAGAGGGGCGGACAAGGGCAAAGAGGGGCGGACAAGGGCAAAGAGGGGCGGACAAGGGCAAAGAGGGGCGGACAAGGGCAAAGAGGGGCGGACAAGGGCAAAGAGGGGCGGACAAGGGCAAAGAGGGGCGGACAAGGGCAAAGAGGGGCGGACAAGGGCAAAGAGGGGCGGACAAGGGCAAAGAGGGGCGGACAAGATCGGAGAATACGGGACAAGGGCAAAGAGGGGCGGACAAGGGCAAAGAGGGGCGGACAAGGGCAAAGAGGGGCGGACAAGGGCAAAGAGGGGCGGACAAGGGCAAAGAGGGGCGGACAAGGGCAAAGAGGGGCGGACAAGGGCAAAGAGGGGCGGACAAGGGCAAAGAGGGGCGGACAAGGGCAAAGAGGGGCGGACAAGGGCAAAGAGGGGCGGACAAGGGCAAAGAGGGGCGGACAAGATCGGAGAATACGGGACAAGGGCAAAGAGAGGCGGACAAGGGCAAAGAGGGGCGGAAAAGGGCAAAGAGGGGCGGACAAGGGCAAAGAGGGGCGGACAAGGGCAAAGAGGGGCGGACAAGGGCAAAGAGGGGCGGACAAGGGCAAAGAGGGGCGGACAAGGGCAAAGAGGGGCGGACAAGGGCAAAGAGGGGCGGACAAGGGCAAAGAGGGGCGGACAAGATCGGAGAATACGGGACAAGGGCAAAGAGGGGCGGACAAGGGCAAAGAGGGGCGGACAAGATCGGAGAATACGGGACAAGGGCAAAGAGGGGCGGACAAGGGCAAAGAGGGGCGGACAAGGGCAAAGAGGGGCGGACAAGGGCAAAGAGTGGCGGACAAGGGCAAAGAGGGGCGGACAAGGGCAAAGAGGGGCGGACAAGGGCAAAGAGGGGCGGACAAGGGCAAAGAGGGGCGGACAAGGGCAAAGAGGGGCGGACAAGATCGGAGAATACGGGACAAGGGCAAAGAGGGGCGGACAAGGGCAAAGAGGGGCGGACAAGGGCAAAGAGGGGCGGACAAGGGCAAAGAGGGGCGGACAAGATCGGAGAATACGGGACAAGGGCAAAGAGGGGCGGACAAGGGCAAAGAGGGGCGGACAAGGGCAAAGAGGGGCGGACAAGGGCAAAGAGGGGCGGACAAGGGCAAAGAGGGGCGGACAAGGGCAAAGAGGGGCGGACAAGGGCAAAGAGGGGCGGACAAGGGCAAAGAGGGGCGGACAAGTGCTGAAAATATGGGACAAGGGCAGAGAGGTCCGGACAAGGGCAACAGGGGGGGACAAGTGCAAAGAGGGCGGACAAGGGCAAAGAGGGGCGGACAACTGCTGATAATTTGGGACAAGGGCAAAGAGGTGTGGACAAGGGCAAAGAGGGGCGGAAAAGGGCAAAAAGGGTCGGACAATGGCAAAGAGGGGCGGACAATGGCAAAGAGGGGCGGACAATGGCAAAGAGGGGCGGACAAGGGCAAAGAGGGGCGGACAAGTGCTGATAATACGGGAGAAATTCCAATAGAGTCGGACAAGTGCTGAGAAGACGGGACAAGTACAAAGAGGGGCGGACAAGGGCAAAGAGGGGCGGACAAGGGCAAAGAGGGGCGGACAAGGGCAAAGAGGGGCGGACAAGGGCAAAGAGGGGCGGACAAGGGCAAAGAGGGGCGGACAAGGGCAAAGAGGGGCGGACAAGGGCAAAGAGGGGCGGACAAGGGCAAAGAGGGGCAGACAAGGGCAAAGAGGGGCGGACAAGTGCTGAAAATATGGGACAAGGGCAGAGAGGTCCGGACAAGGGCAACAGGGGGGGACAAGTGCAAAGAGGGCGGACAAGGGCAAAGAGGGGCGGACAACTGCTGATAATTTGGGACAAGGGCAAAGAGGGGTGGACAAGGGCAAAGAGGGGCGGAAAAGGGCAAAAAGGGTCGGACAATGGCAAAGAGGGGCGGACAATGGCAAAGAGGGGCGGACAAGGGCAAAGAGGGGCGGACAAGGGCAAAGAGGGGCGGACAAGTGCTGATAATACGGGAGAAATTCCAATAGAGTCGGACAAGTGCTGAGAAGACGGGACAAGTACAAAGAGGGGCGGACAAGGGCAAAGAGGGGCGGACAAGGGCAAAGAGGGGCGGACAAGGGCAAAGAGGGGCGGACAAGGGCAAAGAGGGGCGGACAAGGGCAAAGAGGGGCGGACAAGGGCAAAGAGGGGCGGACAAGGGCAAAGAGGGGCAGACAAGGGCAAAGAGGGGCGGACAAGGGCAAAGAGGAGCGGACAAGATCGGAGAATACGGGACAAGGTCAAAGAGGGGCGGACAAGGGCAAAGAGGGGCGGACAAGGGCAAAGAGGGGCGGACAAGGGCAAAGAGGGGCAGACAAGTGCAAAGAGGGGCGGACAAGGGCAAAGAGGGGCGGACAAGGGCAAAGAGGGGCGGACAAGGGCAAAGAGGGGCGGACAAGGGCAAAGAGGGGCGGACAAGGGCAAAGAGGGGCGGACAAGGGCAAAGAGGGGCGGACAAGGGCAAAGAGGGGCGGACAAGGGCAAAGAGGGGCGGACAAGATCGGAGAATACGGGACAAGGGCAAAGAGGGGCGGACAAGGGCAAAGAGGGGCGGACAAGGGCAAAGAGGGGCGGACAAGGGCAAAGAGGGGCGGACAAGGGCAAAGAGGGGCGGACAAGGGCAAAGAGGGGCGGACAAGATCGGAGAATACGGGACAAGGGCAAAGAGGGGCGGACAAGGGCAAAGAGGGGCGGACAAGGGCAAAGAGGGGCGGACAAGGGCAAAGAGGGGCGGACAAGGGCAAAGAGGGGCGGACAAGGGCAAAGAGGGGCGGACAAGTTCGGAGAATACGGGACAAGGGCAAAGAGGGGCGGACAAGGGCAAAGAGGGGCGGAAAAGATCGGAGAATACGGGACAAGGGCAAAGAGGGGCGGACAAGGGCAAAGAGGGGCGGACAAGGGCAAAGAGGGGCGGACAAGGGCAAAGAGGGGCGGACAAGGGCAAAGAGGGGCGGACAAGGGCAAAGAGGGGCGGACAAGGGCAAAGAGGGGCAGACAAGGGCAAAGAGGGGCAGACAAGGGCAAAGAGGGGCGGACAAGGGCAAAGAGGGGCGGACAAGATCGGAGAATACGGGACAAGGGCAAAGAGGGGCGGACAAGGGCAAAGAGGGGCGGACAAGATCGGAGAATACGGGACAAGGGCAAAGAGGGGCGGACAAGGGCAAAGAGGGGCGGACAAGGGCAAAGAGGGGCGGACAAGGGCAAAGAGGGGCGGACAAGGGCAAAGAGGGGCGGACAAGGGCAAAGAGGGGCGGACAAGGGCAAAGAGGGGCGGACAAGGGCAAAGAGGGGCGGACAAGGGCAAAGAGGGGCGGACAAGGGCAAAGAGGGGCGGACAAGGGCAAAGAGGGGCGGACAAGGGCAAAGAGGGGCGGACAAGGGCAAAGAGGGGCGGACAAGATCGGAGAATACGGGACAAGGGCAAAGAGGGGCGGACAAGATCGGAGAATACGGGACAAGGGCAAAGAGGGGCGGACAAGATCGGAGAATACGGGACAAGGGCAAAGAGGGGCGGACAAGATCGGAGAATACGGGACAAGGGCAAAGAGGGGCGGACAAGGGCAAAGAGGGGCGGACAAGATCGGAGAATACGGGACAAGGGCAAAGAGGGGCGGACAAGATCGGAGAATACGGGACAAGGGCAAAGAGGGGCGGACAAGGGCAAAGAGGGGCGGACAAGGGCAAAGAGGGGCGGACAAGGGCAAAGAGGGGCGGACAAGGGCAAAGAGGGGCGGACAAGGGCAAAGAGGGGCGGACAAGGGCAAAGAGGGGCGGACAAGGGCAAAGAGGGGCGGACAAGGGCAAAGAGGGGCGGACAAGGGCAAAGAGGGGCGGACAAGGGCAAAGAGGGGCGGACAAGGGCAAAGAGGGGCGGACAAGGGCAAAGAGGGGCGGACAAGGGCAAAGAGGGGCGGACAAGGGCAAAGAGGGGCGGACAAGGCCAAAGAGGGGCGGACAAGGGCAAAGAGGGGCGGACAAGGGCAAAGAGGGGCCGACAAGGGCAAAGAGGGGCGGACAAGGGCAAAGAGGGGCGGACAAGGGCAAAGAGGGGCGGACAAGGGCAAAGAGGGGCGGACAAGATCGGAGAATACGGGACAAGGGCAAAGAGGGGCGGACAAGATCGGAGAATACGGGACAAGGGCAAAGAGGGGCGGACAAGGGCAAAGAGGGGCGGACAAGGGCAGAGAGGGGCGGACAAGGGCAGAGAGGGGCGGACAAGGGCAGAGAGGGGCGGACAAGGGCAGAGAGGGGCGGACAAGGGCAGAGAGGGGCGGACAAGGGCAGAGAGGGGCGGACAAGGGCAGAGAGGGGCGGACAAGGGCAGAGAGGGGCGGACAAGGGCAAAGAGGGGCGGACAAGGGCAAAGAGGGGCGGACAAGGGCAAAGAGGGGCGGACAAGGGCAAAGAGGGGCGGACAAGGGCAAAGAGGGGCGGACAAGATCGGAGAATACGGGACAAGGGCAAAGAGGGGCGGACAAGGGCAAAGAGGGGCGGACAAGGGCAAAGAGGGGCGGACAAGGGCAAAGAGGGGCGGACAAGGGCAAAGAGGGGCGGACAAGGGCAAAGAGGGGCGGACAAGGGCAAAGAGGGGCGGACAAGGGCAAAGAGGGGCGGACAAGGGCAAAGAGGGGCGGACAAGGGCAAAGAGGGGCGGACAAGGGCAAAGAGGGGCGGACAAGGGCAAAGAGGGGCGGACAAGATCGGAGAATACGGGACAAGGGCAAAGAGGGGCGGACAAGGGCAAAGAGGGGCGGACAAGGGCAAAGAGGGGCGGACAAGGGCAAAGAGGGGCGGACAAGGGCAAAGAGGGGCGGACAAGGGCAAAGAGGGGCGGACAAGGGCAAAGAGGGGCGGACAAGGGCAAAGAGGGGCGGACAAGGGCAAAGAGGGGCGGACAAGATCGGAGAATACGGGACAAGGGCAAAGAGGGGCGGACAAGGGCAAAGAGGGGCGGACAAGATCGGAGAATACGGGACAAGGGCAAAGAGGGGCGGACAAGGGCAAAGAGGGGCGGACAAGGGCAAAGAGGGGCGGACAAGGGCAAAGAGGGGCGGACAAGGGCAAAGAGGGGCGGACAAGGGCAAAGAGGGGCGGACAAGGGCAAAGAGGGGCGGACAAGGGCAAAGAGGGGCGGACAAGGGCAAAGAGGGGCGGACAAGGGCAAAGAGGGGCGGACAAGGGCAAAGAGGGGCGGACAAGGGCAAAGAGGGGCGGACAAGGGCAAAGAGGGGCGGACAAGATCGGAGAATACAGGACAAGGGCAAAGAGGGGCGGACAAGGGCAAAGAGGGGCGGACAAGGGCAAAGAGGGGCGGACAAGTGCAAAGAGGGGCTGACAAGGGCAAAGAGGGGCGGACAAGGGCAAAGAGGGGCGGACAAGGGCAAAGAGGGGCGGACAAGGGCAAAGAGGGGCGGACAAGATCGGAGAATACGGGACAAGGGCAAAGAGGGGCGGACAAGGGCAAAGAGGGGCGGACAAGGGCAAAGAGGGGCGGACAAGGGCAAAGAGGGGCGGACAAGGGCAAAGAGGGGCGGACAAGGGCAAAGAGGGGCGGACAAGGGCAAAGAGGGGCGGACAAGGGCAAAGAGGGGCGGACAAGGGCAAAGAGGGGCGGACAAGGGCAAAGAGGGGCGGACAAGGGCAAAGAGGGGCGGACAAGGGCAAAGAGGGGCGGACAAGGGCAAAGAGGGGCGGACAAGGGCAAAGAGGGGCGGACAAGGGCAAAGAGGGGCGGACAAGGGCAAAGAGGGGCGGACAAGGGCAAAGAGGGGCGGACAAGGGCAAAGAGGGGCGGACAAGGGCAAAGAGGGGCGGACAAGGGCAAAGAGGGGCGGACAAGATGAGAGAATACGGGACAAGGGCAAAGAGGGGCGGACAAGGGCAAAGAGGGGCGGACAAGGGCAAAGAGGGGCGGACAAGATCGGAGAATACGGGACAAGGGCAAAGAGGGGCGGACAAGGGCAAAGAGGGGCGGACAAGGGCAAAGAGGGGCGGACAAGGGCAAAGAGGGGCGGACAAGGGCAAAGAGGGGCGGACAAGGGCAAAGAGGGGCGGACAAGGGCAAAGAGGGGCGGACAAGGGCAAAGAGGGGCGGACAAGGGCAAAGAGGGGCGGACAAGGGCAAAGAGGGGCGGACAAGGGCAAAGAGGGGCGGACAAGGGCAAAGAGGGGCGGACAAGGGCAAAGAGGGGCGGACAAGGGCAAAGAGGGGCGGACAAGGGCAAAGAGGGGCGGACAAGGGCAAAGAGGGGCGGACAAGATCGGAGAATACAGGACAAGGGCAAAGAGGGGCGGACAAGGGCAAAGAGGGGCGGACAAGGGCAAAGAGGGGCGGACAAGGGCAAAGAGGGGCGGACAAGGGCAAAGAGGGGCGGACAAGGGCAAAGAGGCGCGGACAAGGGCAAAGAGGGGCGGACAAGGGCAAAGAGGGGCGGACAAGGGCAAAGAGGGGCGGACAAGGGCAAAGAGGGGCGGACAAGATCGGAGAATACGGGACAAGGGCAAAGAGGGGCGGACAAGGGCAAAGAGGGGCGGACAAGGGCAAAGAGGGGCGGACAAGGGCAAAGAGGGGCGGACAAGGGCAAAGAGGGGCGGACAAGGGCAAAGAGGGGCGGACAAGGGCAAAGAGGGGCGGACAAGGGCAAAGAGGGGCGGACAAGGGCAAAGAGGGGCGGACAAGGGCAAAGAGGGGCGGACAAGGGCAAAGAGGGGCGGACAAGGGCAAAGAGGGGCGGACAAGGGCAAAGAGGGGCGGACAAGGGCAAAGAGGGGCGGACAAGGGCAAAGAGGGGCGGACAAGGGCAAAGAGGGGCGGACAAGGGCAAAGAGGGGCGGACAAGGGCAAAGAGGGGCGGACAAGGGCAAAGAGGGGCAGACAAGGGCAAAGAGGGGCGGACAAGGGCAAAGAGGGGCGGACAAGGGCAAAGAGGGGCGGACAAGATCAGAGAATACGGGACAAGGGCAAAGAGGGGCGGACAAGGGCAAAGAGGGGCGGACAAGGGCAAAGAGGGGCGGACAAGATCGGAGAATACGGGACAAGGGCAAAGAGGGGCGGACAAGGGCAAAGAGGGGCGGACAAGGGCAAAGAGGGGCGGACAAGGGCAAAGAGGGGCGGACAAGGGCAAAGAGGGGCGGACAAGATCGGAGAATACGGGACAAGGGCAAAGAGGGGCGGACAAGGGCAAAGAGGGGCGGACAAGGGCAAAGAGGGGCGGACAAGGGCAAAGAGGGGCGGACAAGGGCAAAGAGGGGCGGACAAGGGCAAAGAGGGGCGGACAAGGGCAAAGAGGGGCGGACAAGGGCAAAGAGGGGCGGACAAGGGCAAAGAGGGGCGGACAAGATCGGAGAATACGGGACAAGGGCAAAGAGGGGCGGACAAGGGCAAAGAGGGGCGGACAAGGGCAAAGAGGGGCGGACAAGGGCAAAGAGGGGCGGACAAGGGCAAAGAGGGGCGGACAAGGGCAAAGAGGGGCGGACAAGGGCAAAGAGGGGCGGACAAGGGCAAAGAGGGGCGGACAAGGGCAAAGAGGGGCGGACAAGGGCAAAGAGGGGCGGACAAGGGCAAAGAGGGGCGGACAAGGGCAAAGAGGGGCGGACAAGGGCAAAGAGGGGCGGACAAGATCGGAGAATACGGGACAAGGGCAAAGAGGGGCGGACAAGATCGGAGAATACGGGACAAGGGCAAAGAGGGGCGGACAAGATCGGAGAATACGGGACAAGGGCAAAGAGGGGCGGACAAGGGCAAAGAGGGGCGGACAAGGGCAAAGAGGGGCGGACAAGGGCAAAGAGGGGCGGACAAGGGCAAAGAGGGGCGGACAAGGGCAAAGAGGGGCGGACAAGGGCAAAGAGGGGCGGACAAGGGCAAAGAGGGGCGGACAAGGGCAAAGAGGGGCGGACAAGGGCAAAGAGGGGCGGACAAGGGCAAAGAGGGGCGGACAAGGGCAAAGAGGGGCGGACAAGGGCAAAGAGGGGCGGACAAGGGCAAAGAGGGGCGGACAAGGGCAAAGAGGGGCGGACAAGGGCAAAGAGGGGCGGACAAGGGCAAAGAGGGGCGGACAAGATCGGAGAATATGGGACAAGGGCAAAGAGGGGCGGACAAGATCGGAGAATACGGGACAAGGGCAAAGAGGGGCGGACAAGATCGGAGAATACGGGACAAGGGCAAAGAGGGGCGGACAAGATCGGAGAATACGGGACAAGGGCAAAGAGGGGCGGACAAGGGCAAAGAGGGGCGGACAAGGGCAAAGAGGGGCGGACAAGGGCAAAGAGGGGCGGACAAGGGCAAAGAGGGGCGGACAAGGGCAAAGAGGGGCGGACAAGGGCAAAGAGGGGCGGACAAGGGCAAAGAGGGGCGGACAAGGGCAAAGAGGGGCGGACAAGGGCAAAGAGGGGCGGACAAGGGCAAAGAGGGGCGGACAAGGGCAAAGAGGGGCGGACAAGGGCAAAGAGGGGCGGACAAGGGCAAAGAGGGGCGGACAAGGGCAAAGAGGGGCGGACAAGGGCAATAGGGGCGCACAAGGGTAAAGAGGGGCGGACAAGGGCAAAGAGGGGTGGACAAATGCTGAGAGTATGGGACAAGGGCAAAGAGGGGCGGACAAGGGTAAAGAGGGGCGGACAAGGACAAAGAGGGGCAGACAAGGGCAAAGAGGGGCAGACAAGGGCAAAGAGGGGCGGACAAGTGCTGAGAATAGGGGACAAGGGCAAAGAGGGGCAGACAAGTGCAAAGAGGGGCGGACAAGGGCAAAGAGGGACGGACAAGGGCAAAGAGGAATGGGCAAGGGCAAAGAGGGGCGGACAAGTTCTGAGAATACGGGACAAGGGCAAAGAGGGGCGGACAAGTGCAAAGAGGGGCGGACAAGGGCAAAGAGGGTCGGACAATTGCAAAGAGGGGCAGACAAGTGCAAAGAGGGGCAGACAAGGGAAAGAGGAGCGGACAAGGGAAAGAGGAGCGGACAAGGGCAAAGAGGTTCGGACAAGGGCAAAGAGGGGCGGACAAGTGCTGAGAATACGGGACAAGGGCTAAGACGGGCGGGCAACTGGTGAGAATATGGGACAAGGGCAAAGGGGGGTGGGCAAGTGCTGAGAATACGGGACAAAGGCAAAGAGGGGCGAACAAGGGCAAAGAGGGTCAAAGAAGTGCTGAGAATACGGGACAAGGGCAAAGAGGGGCGGATAAGTGCTGAGAATACGGGACAAGGGCAAAGACGGGCGGACAAATGCTGAGAATACGGGACAAGGGCAAAGACGGGCGGACAAATGCTGAGAATACGGGACAAGGGCAAAGACGGGCGGACAAGTGCTGAGAATACGGAACAAGGGCAAAGACGGGCGGACAAATGCTGAGAATACGGGACAAGGGCAAAGAGGTTCAGACAAGGGAAAAGAGGGGCGGACAAGGGCAAAGAGGGGCGGAAAAGGGCACAGAGGGGCGGGAAAGAGCAAAGAGGGGCGGAAAAGAGCAAAGAGGAGCGGACAAGGGCAAAGAGGGGTGGACATGTGCGGAGACTAAGGGGCAAGAGCAAAGAGGGGCGGACAAGTCAAAGAGGGGCGGACAAGTGCAAAGAGGGACGGACAATTGCAAGGAGGGGCGTACAAGGGCAAAGAGGGGCGGAAAAGGGCAAAGAGGGGCGGACAAGGGCAAAAAGTGTGGCGGACAAGGACAAAGAGGGCCGGACAATTTCAAAGAGGTGCGGACAATTTCAAAGACGGACGGACAAGGGCAAAGAGGGGCGGAAAAGGGCAAAGAGGGGCGGACTAAGGCAAAAAGGGGGCGGACAAGGGCAAAGAGGGGCGGAAAATTGCTGAGAATACAGGAGAAGGGCAAAGAGGGGTGGACAATGGCAAAGAGGGGCGGACAAGTGCTGAGAATACGGGAAAAGGGCAAAGAGGGGCGGACAAGGGCAAAGAGGGGCGGACAATGAAAAGAGTGGGTAGAAGGGGAAAGAGGGGCGGACAAGGGCAAAGAGGGGCGGACAAGGGCAAAGAGGGGCGGACAAGGGCAAAGAGGGGCGGAGAAGGGCAAAGAGGGGCGGACAAGTGCTGAAAATATGGGACAAGGGCAGAGAGGTCCGGACAAGGGCAACAGGGGGGGACAAGTGCAAAGAGGGCGGACAAGGGCAAAGAGGGGCGGACAACTGCTGATAATTTGGGACAAGGGCAAAGAGGGGTGGACAAGGGCAAAGAGGGGCGGAAAAGGGCAAAAAGGGGCGGACAATGGCAAAGAGGGGCGGACAATGGCAAAGAGGGGCGGACAATGGCAAAGAGGGGCGGACAATGGCAAAGAGGGGCGGACAAGGGCAAAGAGGGGCGGACAAGGGCAAAGAGGGGCGGACAAGTGCTGATAATACGGGAGAAATTCCAATAGAGGCGGACAAGTGCTGAGAAGACGGGACAAGTACAAAGAGGGACGGACAAGGTCAAAGAGGGGCGGACAAGGGCAAAGAGGGGCGGACAAGGGCAAAGAGGGGCGGACAAGGGCAAAGAGGGGCGGACAAGGGCAAAGAGGGGCGGACAAGGGCAAAGAGGGGCGGACAAGGGCAAAGAGGGGCGGACAAGGGCAAAGAGGGGCGGACAAGGGCAAAGAGGGGCGGACAAGGGCAAAGAGGGGCGGACAAGGGCAAAGAGGGGCGGACAAGGGCAAAGAGGGGCGGACAAGATCGGAGAATACGGGACAAGGGCAAAGAGGGGCGGACAAGGGCAAAGAGGGGCGGACAAGGGCAAAGAGGGGCGGACAAGGGCAAAGAGGGGCGGACAAGGGCAAAGAGGGGCGGACAAGGGCAAAGAGGGGCGGACAAGGGCAAAGAGGGGCGGACAAGGGCAAAGAGGGGCGGACAAGGGCAAAGAGGGGCGGACAAGGGCAAAGAGGGGCGGACAAGGGCAAAGAGGGGCGGACAAGGGCAAAGAGGGGCGGACAAGGGCAAAGAGGGGCGGACAAGATCGGAGAATACGGGACAAGGGCAAAGAGAGGCGGACAAGGGCAAAGAGGGGCGGACAAGGGCAAAGAGGGGCGGACAAGGGCAAAGAGGGGCGGACAAGGGCAAAGAGGGGCGGACAAGGGCAAAGAGGGGCGGACAAGGGCAAAGAGGGGCGGACAAGGGCAAAGAGGGGCGGACAAGGGCAAAGAGGGGCGGACAAGATCGGAGAATACGGGACAAGGGCAAAGAGGGGCGGACAAGGGCAAAGAGGGGCGGACAAGATCGGAGAATACGGGACAAGGGCAAAGAGGGGCGGACAAGGGCAAAGAGGGGCGGACAAGGGCAAAGAGGGGCGGACAAGGGCAAAGAGGGGCGGACAAGGGCAAAGAGGGGCGGACAAGGGCAAAGAGGGGCGGACAAGGGCAAAGAGGGGCGGACAAGGGCAAAGAGGGGCGGACAAGGGCAAAGAGGGGCGGACAAGATCGGAGAATACGGGACAAGGGCAAAGAGGGGCGGACAAGGGCAAAGAGGGGCGGACAAGGGCAAAGAGGGGCGGACAAGATCGGAGAATACGGGACAAGGGCAAAGAGGGGCGGACAAGGGCAAAGAGGGGCGGACAAGGGCAAAGAGGGGCGGACAAGGGCAAAGAGGGGCGGACAAGGGCAAAGAGGGGCGGACAAGGGCAAAGAGGGGCGGACAAGGGCAAAGAGGGGCGGACAAGGGCAAAGAGGGGCGGACAAGGGCAAAGAGGGGCGGACAAGTGCTGAAAATATGGGACAAGGGCAGAGAGGTCCGGACAAGGGCAACAGGGGGGGACAAGTGCAAAGAGGGCGGACAAGGGCAAAGAGGGGCGGACAACTGCTGATAATTTGGGACAAGGGCAAAGAGGGGTGGACAAGGGCAAAGAGGGGCGGAAAAGGGCAAAAAGGGTCGGACAATGGCAAAGAGGGGCGGACAATGGCAAAGAGGGGCGGACAATGGCAAAGAGGGGCGGACAAGGGCAAAGAGGGGCGGACAAGTGCTGATAATACGGGAGAAATTCCAATAGAGTCGGACAAGTGCTGAGAAGACGGGACAAGTACAAAGAGGGGCGGACAAGGGCAAAGAGGGGCGGACAAGGGCAAAGAGGGGCGGACAAGGGCAAAGAGGGGCGGACAAGGGCAAAGAGGGGCGGACAAGGGCAAAGAGGGGCGGACAAGGGCAAAGAGGGGCGGACAAGGGCAAAGAGGGGCGGACAAGGGCAAAGAGGGGCGGACAAGTGCTGAAAATATGGGACAAGGGCAGAGAGGTCCGGACAAGGGCAACAGGGGGGGACAAGTGCAAAGAGGGCGGACAAGGGCAAAGAGGGGCGGACAACTGCTGATAATTTGGGACAAGGGCAAAGAGGGGTGGACAAGGGCAAAGAGGGGCGGAAAAGGGCAAAAAGGGTCGGACAATGGCAAAGAGGGGCGGACAATGGCAAAGAGGGGCGGACAATGGCAAAGAGGGGCGGACAAGGGCAAAGAGGGGCGGACAAGTGCTGATAACACGGGAGAAATTCCAATAGAGTCGGACAAGTGCTGAGAAGACGGGACAAGTACAAAGAGGGGCGGACAAGGGCAAAGAGGGGCGGACAAGGGCAAAGAGGGGCGGACAAGGGCAAAGAGGGGCGGACAAGGGCAAAGAGGGGCGGACAAGGGCAAAGAGGGGCGGACAAGGGCAAAGAGGGGCGGACAAGGGCAAAGAGGGGCGGACAAGGGCAAAGAGGGGCGGACAAGGGCAAAGAGGGGCGGACAAGGGCAAAGAGGGGCGGACAAGGGCAAAGAGGGGCAGACAAGGGCAAAGAGGGGCGGACAAGGGCAAAGAGGGGCGGACAAGATCGGAGAATACGGGACAAGGTCAAAGAGGGGCGGACAAGGGCAAAGAGGTGCGGACAAGGGCAAAGAGGGGCGGACAAGGGCAAAGAGGGGCAGACAAGGGCAAAGAGGGGCGGACAAGGGCAAAGAGGGGCGGACAAGGGCAAAGAGGGGCGGACAAGGGCAAAGAGGGGCGGACAAGGGCAAAGAGGGGCGGACAAGGGCAAAGAGGGGCGGACAAGGGCAAAGAGGGGCGGACAAGGGCAAAGAGGGGCGGACAAGGGCAAAGAGGGGCGGACAAGATCGGAGAATACGGGACAAGGGCAAAGAGGGGCGGACAAGGGCAAAGAGGGGCGGACAAGGGCAAAGAGGGGCGGACAAGGGCAAAGAGGGGCGGACAAGGGCAAAGAGGGGCGGACAAGGGCAAAGAGGGGCGGACAAGGGCAAAGAGGGGCGGACAAGATCGGAGAATACGGGACAAGGGCAAAGAGGGGCGGACAAGGGCAAAGAGGGGCGGACAAGGGCAAAGAGGGGCGGACAAGGGCAAAGAGGGGCGGACAAGGGCAAAGAGGGGCGGACAAGGGCAAAGAGGGGCGGACAAGGGCAAAGAGGGGCGGACAAGTTCGGAGAATACGGGACAAGGGCAAAGAGGGGCGGACAAGGGCAAAGAGGGGCGGAAAAGATCGGAGAATACGGGACAAGGGCAAAGAGGGGCGGACAAGGGCAAAGAGGGGCGGACAAGGGCAAAGAGGGGCGGACAAGGGCAAAGAGGGGCGGACAAGGGCAAAGAGGGGCGGACAAGGGCAAAGAGGGGCGGACAAGGGCAAAGAGGGGCGGACAAGGGCAAAGAGGGGCGGACAAGGGCAAAGAGGGGCAGACAAGGGCAAAGAGGGGCGGACAAGGGCAAAGAGGGGCGGACAAGATCGGAGAATACGGGACAAGGGCAAAGAGGGGCGGACAAGGGCAAAGAGGGGCGGACAAGATCGGAGAATACGGGACAAGGGCAAAGAGGGGCGGACAAGGGCAAAGAGGGGCGGACAAGGGCAAAGAGGGGCGGACAAGGGCAAAGAGGGGCGGACAAGGGCAAAGAGGGGCGGACAAGGGCAAAGAGGGGCGGACAAGGGCAAAGAGGGGCGGACAAGGGCAAAGAGGGGCGGACAAGGGCAAAGAGGGGCGGACAAGGGCAAAGAGGGGCGGACAAGGGCAAAGAGGGGCGGACAAGGGCAAAGAGGGGCGGACAAGGGCAAAGAGGGGCGGACAAGGGCAAAGAGGGGCGGACAAGGGCAAAGAGGGGCGGACAAGGGCAAAGAGGGGCGGACAAGATCGGAGAATACGGGACAAGGGCAAAGAGGGGCGGACAAGATCGGAGAATACGGGACAAGGGCAAAGAGGGGCGGACAAGATCGGAGAATACGGGACAAGGGCAAAGAGGGGCGGACAAGATCGGAGAATACGGGACAAGGGCAAAGAGGGGCGGACAAGGGCAAAGAGGGGCGGACAAGATCGGAGAATACGGGACAAGGGCAAAGAGGGGCGGACAAGATCGGAGAATACGGGACAAGGGCAAAGAGGGGCGGACAAGGGCAAAGAGGGGCGGACAAGGGCAAAGAGGGGCGGACAAGGGCAAAGAGGGGCGGACAAGGGCAAAGAGGGGCGGACAAGGGCAAAGAGGGGCGGACAAGGGCAAAGAGGGGCGGACAAGGGCAAAGAGGGGCGGACAAGGGCAAAGAGGGGCGGACAAGGGCAAAGAGGGGCGGACAAGGGCAAAGAGGGGCGGACAAGGGCAAAGAGGGGCGGACAAGGGCAAAGAGGGGCGGACAAGGGCAAAGAGGGGCGGACAAGGGCAAAGAGGGGCGGACAAGGGCAAAGAGGGGCGGACAAGGGCAAAGAGGGGCGGACAAGGGCAAAGAGGGGCGGACAAGGGCAAAGAGGGGCGGACAAGGGCAAAGAGGGGCGGACAAGGGCAAAGAGGGGCGGACAAGGGCAAAGAGGGGCGGACAAGGGCAAAGAGGGGCGGACAAGGGCAAAGAGGGGCGGACAAGATCGGAGAATACGGGACAAGGGCAAAGAGGGGCGGACAAGATCGGAGAATACGGGACAAGGGCAAAGAGGGGCGGACAAGGGCAAAGAGGGGCGGACAAGGGCAGAGAGGGGCGGACAAGGGCAGAGAGGGGCGGACAAGGGCAGAGAGGGGCGGACAAGGGCAGAGAGGGGCGGACAAGGGCAAAGAGGGGCGGACAAGGGCAAAGAGGGGCGGACAAGATCGGAGAATACGGGACAAGGGCAAAGAGGGGCGGACAAGGGCAAAGAGGGGCGGACAAGGGCAAAGAGGGGCGGACAAGGGCAAAGAGGGGCGGACAAGGGCAAAGAGGGGCGGACAAGGGCAAAGAGGGGCGGACAAGGGCAAAGAGGGGCGGACAAGGGCAAAGAGGGGCGGACAAGGGCAAAGAGGGGCGGACAAGGGCAAAGAGGGGCGGACAAGGGCAAAGAGGGGCGGACAAGGGCAAAGAGGGGCGGACAAGGGCAAAGAGGGGCGGACAAGGGCAAAGAGGGGCGGACAAGGGCAAAGAGGGGCGGACAAGGGCAAAGAGGGGCGGACAAGATCGGAGAATACGGGACAAGGGCAAAGAGGGGCGGACAAGATCGGAGAATACGGGACAAGGGCAAAGAGGGGCGGACAAGGGCAAAGAGGGGCGGACAAGGGCAGAGAGGGGCGGACAAGGGCAGAGAGGGGCGGACAAGGGCAGAGAGGGGCGGACAAGGGCAGAGAGGGGCGGACAAGGGCAAAGAGGGGCGGACAAGGGCAAAGAGGGGCGGACAAGGGCAAAGAGGGGCGGACAAGGGCAAAGAGGGGCGGACAAGATCGGAGAATACGGGACAAGGGCAAAGAGGGGCGGACAAGGGCAAAGAGGGGCGGACAAGGGCAAAGAGGGGCGGACAAGGGCAAAGAGGGGCGGACAAGGGCAAAGAGGGGCGGACAAGGGCAAAGAGGGGCGGACAAGGGCAAAGAGGGGCGGACAAGGGCAAAGAGGGGCGGACAAGGGCAAAGAGGGGCGGACAAGGGCAAAGAGGGGCGGACAAGGGCAAAGAGGGGCGGACAAGATCGGAGAATACGGGACAAGGGCAAAGAGGGGCGGACAAGGGCAAAGAGGGGCGGACAAGGGCAAAGAGGGGCGGACAAGGGCAAAGAGGGGCGGACAAGGGCAAAGAGGGGCGGACAAGGGCAAAGAGGGGCGGACAAGGGCAAAGAGGGGCGGACAAGGGCAAAGTGGGGCGGACAAGGGCAAAGAGGGGCGGACAAGATCGGAGAATACGGGACAAGGGCAAAGAGGGGCGGACAAGGGCAAAGAGGGGCGGACAAGATCGGAGAATACGGGACAAGGGCAAAGAGGGGCGGACAAGGGCAAAGAGGGGCGGACAAGGGCAAAGAGGGGCGGACAAGGGCAAAGAGGGGCGGACAAGGGCAAAGAGGGGCGGACAAGGGCAAAGAGGGGCGGACAAGGGCAAAGAGGGGCGGACAAGGGCAAAGAGGGGCGGACAAGGGCAAAGAGGGGCGGACAAGGGCAAAGAGGGGCGGACAAGGGCAAAGAGGGGCGGACAAGATCGGAGAATACAGGACAAGGGCAAAGAGGGGCGGACAAGGGCAAAGAGGGGCGGACAAGGGCAAAGAGGGGCGGACAAGGGCAAAGAGGGGCGGACAAGGGCAAAGAGGCGCGGACAAGGGCAAAGAGGGGCGGACAAGGGCAAAGAGGGGCGGACAAGGGCAAAGAGGGGCGGACAAGATCGGAGAATACGGGACAAGGGCAAAGAGGGGCGGACAAGGGCAAAGAGGGGCGGACAAGGGCAAAGAGGGGCGGACAAGGGCAAAGAGGGGCGGACAAGGGCAAAGAGGGGCGGACAAGGGCAAAGAGGGGCGGACAAGGGCAAAGAGGGGCGGACAAGGGCAAAGAGGGGCGGACAAGGGCAAAGAGGGGCGGACAAGGGCAAAGAGGGGCGGACAAGGGCAAAGAGGGGCGGACAAGGGCAAAGAGGGGCGGACAAGGGCAAAGAGGGGCGGACAAGGGCAAAGAGGGGCGGACAAGGGCAAAGAGGGGCGGACAAGGGCAAAGAGGGGCGGACAAGGGCAAAGAGGGGCGGACAAGGGCAAAGAGGGGCGGACAAGGGCAAAGAGGGGCGGACAAGGGCAAAGAGGGGCGGACAAGGGCAAAGAGGGGCGGACAAGGGCAAAGAGGGGCGGACAAGGGCAAAGAGGGGCGGACAAGGGCAAAGAGGGGCGGACAAGGGCAAAGAGGGGCGGACAAGGGCAAAGAGGGGCGGACAAGGGCAAAGAGGGGCGGACAAGGGCAAAGAGGGGCGGACAAGATCGGAGAATACGGGACAAGGGCAAAGAGGGGCGGACAAGATCGGAGAATACGGGACAAGGGCAAAGAGGGGCGGACAAGGGCAAAGAGGGGCGGACAAGGGCAGAGAGGGGCGGACAAGGGCAGAGAGGGGCGGACAAGGGCAGAGAGGGGCGGACAAGGGCAGAGAGGGGCGGACAAGGGCAGAGAGGGGCGGACAAGGGCAAAGAGGGGCGGACAAGGGCAAAGAGGGGCGGACAAGATCGGAGAATACGGGACAAGGGCAAAGAGGGGCGGACAATGGCAAAGAGGGGCGGACAAGGGCAAAGAGGGGCGGACAAGGGCAAAGAGGGGCGGACAAGGGCAAAGAGGGGCGGACAAGGGCAAAGAGGGGCGGACAAGGGCAAAGAGGGGCGGACAAGGGCAAAGAGGGGCGGACAAGATCGGAGAATACGGGACAAGGGCAAAGAGGGGCGGACAAGGGCAAAGAGGGGCGGACAAGGGCAAAGAGGGGCGGACAAGGGCAAAGAGGGGCGGACAAGGGCAAAGAGGGGCGGACAAGGGCAAAGAGGGGCGGACAAGGGCAAAGAGGGGCGGACAAGGGCAAAGAGGGGCGGACAAGGGCAAAGAGGGGCGGACAAGGGCAAAGAGGGGCGGACAAGGGCAAAGAGGGGCGGACAAGATCGGAGAATACGGGACAAGGGCAAAGAGGGGCGGACAAGGGCAAAGAGGGGCGGACAAGGGCAAAGAGGGGCGGACAAGGGCAAAGAGGGGCGGACAAGGGCAAAGAGGGGCGGACAAGGGCAAAGAGGGGCGGACAAGGGCAAAGAGGGGCGGACAAGGGCAAAGAGGGGCGGACAAGGGCAAAGAGGGGCGGACAAGGGCAAAGAGGGGCGGACAAGATCGGAGAATACGGGACAAGGGCAAAGAGGGGCGGACAAGGGCAAAGAGGGGCGGACAAGATCGGAGAATACGGGACAAGGGCAAAGAGGGGCGGACAAGGGCAAAGAGGGGCGGACAAGGGCAAAGAGGGGCGGACAAGGGCAAAGAGGGGCGGACAAGGGCAAAGAGGGGCGGACAAGGGCAAAGAGGGGCGGACAAGGGCAAAGAGGGGCGGACAAGGGCAAAGAGGTGCGGACAAGGGCAAAGAGGGGCGGACAAGGGCAAAGAGGGGCGGACAAGGGCAAAGAGGGGCGGACAAGATCGGAGAATACAGGACAAGGGCAAAGAGGGGCGGACAAGGGCAAAGAGGGGCGGACAAGGGCAAAGAGGGGCGGACAAGGGCAAAGAGGGGCGGACAAGGGCAAAGAGGGGCGGACAAGGGCAAAGAGGGGCGGACAAGGGCAAAGAGGGGCGGACAAGGGCAAAGAGGGGCGGACAAGATCGGAGAATACGGGACAAGGGCAAAGAGGGGCGGACAAGGGCAAAGAGGGGCGGACAAGGGCAAAGAGGGGCGGACAAGGGCAAAGAGGGGCGGACAAGGGCAAAGAGGGGCGGACAAGGGCAAAGAGGGGCGGACAAGGGCAAAGAGGGGCGGACAAGGGCAAAGAGGGGCGGACAAGGGCAAAGAGGGGCGGACAAGGGCAAAGAGGGGCGGACAAGGGCAAAGAGGGGCGGACAAGGGCAAAGAGGGGCGGACAAGGGCAAAGAGGGGCGGACAAGGGCAAAGAGGGGCGGACAAGGGCAAAGAGGGGCGGACAAGGGCAAAGAGGGGCGGACAAGGGCAAAGAGGGGCGGACAAGGGCAAAGAGGGGCGGACAAGATCAGAGAATATGGGACAAGGGCAAAGAGGGGCGGACAAGGGCAAAGAGGGGCGGAAAAGGGCAAAGAGGGGCGGACAAGGGCAAAGAGGGGCGGACAAGATCGGAGAATACGGGACAAGGGCAAAGAGGGGCGGACAAGGGCAAAGAGGGGCGGACAAGGGCAAAGAGGGGCGGACAAGGGCAAAGAGGGGCGGACAAGGGCAAAGAGGGGCGGACAAGGGCAAAGAGGGGCGGACAAGGGCAAAGAGGGGCGGACAAGGGCAAAGAGGGGCGGACAAGGGCAAAGAGGGGCGGACAAGATCGGAGAATACGGGACAAGGGCAAAGAGGGGCGGACAAGGGCAAAGAGGGGCGGACAAGGGCAAAGAGGGGCGGACAAGGGCAAAGAGGGGCGGACAAGGGCAAAGAGGGGCGGACAAGGGCAAAGAGGGGCGGACAAGGGCAAAGAGGGGCGGACAAGGGCAAAGAGGGGCGGACAAGGGCAAAGAGGGGCGGACAAGGGCAAAGAGGGGCGGACAAGGGCAAAGAGGGGCGGACAAGGGCAAAGAGGGGCGGACAAGGGCAAAGAGGGGCGGACAAGGGCAAAGAGGGGCGGACAAGGGCAAAGAGGGGCGGACAAGGGCAAAGAGGGGCGGACAAGGGCAAAGAGGGGCGGACAAGGGCAAAGAGGGGCGGACAAGGGCAAAGAGGGGCGGACAAGGGCAAAGAGGGGCGGACAAGGGCAAAGAGGGGCGGACAAGGGCAAAGAGGGGCGGACAAGGGCAAAGAGGGGCAGACAAGGGCAAAGAGGGGCGGACAAGGGCAAAGAGGGGCGGACAAGGGCAAAGAGGGGCGGACAAGATCAGAGAATACGGGACAAGGGCAAAGAGGGGCGGACAAGGGCAAAGAGGGGCGGACAAGGGCAAAGAGGGGCGGACAAGATCGGAGAATACGGGACAAGGGCAAAGAGGGGCGGACAAGGGCAAAGAGGGGCGGACAAGGGCAAAGAGGGGCGGACAAGGGCAAAGAGGGGCGGACAAGGGCAAAGAGGGGCGGACAAGATCGGAGAATACGGGACAAGGGCAAAGAGGGGCGGACAAGGGCAAAGAGGGGCGGACAAGGGCAAAGAGGGGCGGACAAGGGCAAAGAGGGGCGGACAAGGGCAAAGAGGGGCGGACAAGGGCAAAGAGGGGCGGACAAGTGCAAAGAGGGGCGGACAAGGGCAAAGAGGGGCGGACAAGGGCAAAGAGGGGCGGACAAGATCGGAGAATACGGGACAAGGGCAAAGAGGGGCGGACAAGGGCAAAGAGGGGCGGACAAGGGCAAAGAGGGGCGGACAAGGGCAAAGAGGGGCGGACAAGGGCAAAGAGGGGCGGACAAGGGCAAAGAGGGGCGGACAAGGGCAAAGAGGGGCGGACAAGGGCAAAGAGGGGCGGACAAGGGCAAAGAGGGGCGGACAAGGGCAAAGAGGGGCGGACAAGGGCAAAGAGGGGCGGACAAGGGCAAAGAGGGGCGGACAAGGGCAAAGAGGGGCGGACAAGGGCAAAGAGGGGCGGACAAGATCGGAGAATACGGGACAAGGGCAAAGAGGGGCGGACAAGATCGGAGAATACGGGACAAGGGCAAAGAGGGGCGGACAAGATCGGAGAATACGGGACAAGGGCAAAGAGGGGCGGACAAGGGCAAAGAGGGGCGGACAAGGGCAAAGAGGGGCGGACAAGGGCAAAGAGGGGCGGACAAGGGCAAAGAGGGGCGGACAAGGGCAAAGAGGGGCGGACAAGGGCAAAGAGGGGCGGACAAGGGCAAAGAGGGGCGGACAAGGGCAAAGAGGGGCGGACAAGGGCAAAGAGGGGCGGACAAGGGCAAAGAGGGGCGGACAAGGGCAAAGAGGGGCGGACAAGATCGGAGAATATGGGACAAGGGCAAAGAGGGGCGGACAAGATCGGAGAATACGGGACAAGGGCAAAGAGGGGCGGACAAGATCGGAGAATACGGGACAAGGGCAAAGAGGGGCGGACAAGATCGGAGAATACGGGACAAGGGCAAAGAGGGGCGGACAAGGGCAAAGAGGGGCGGACAAGGGCAAAGAGGGGCGGACAAGGGCAAAGAGGGGCGGACAAGGGCAAAGAGGGGCGGACAAGGGCAAAGAGGGGCGGACAAGGGCAAAGAGGGGCGGACAAGGGCAAAGAGGGGCGGACAAGGGCAAAGAGGGGCGGACAAGGGCAAAGAGGGGCGGACAAGGGCAAAGAGGGGCGGACAAGGGCAAAGAGGGGCGGACAAGGGCAAAGAGGGGCGGACAAGATCGGAGAATACGGGACAAGGGCAAAGAGGGGCGGACAAGATCGGAGAATACGGGACAAGGGCAAAGAGGGGCGGACAAGATCGGAGAATACGGGACAAGGGCAAAGAGGGGCGGACAAGGGCAAAGAGGGGCGGACAAGGGCAAAGAGGGGCGGACAAGGGCAAAGAGGGGCGGACAAGGGCAAAGAGGGGCGGACAAGGGCAAAGAGGGGCGGACAAGGGCAAAGAGGGGCGGACAAGGGCAAAGAGGGGCGGACAAGGGCAAAGAGGGGCGGACAAGGGCAAAGAGGGGCGGACAAGGGCAAAGAGGGGCGGACAAGGGCAAAGAGGGGCGGACAAGGGCAAAGAGGGGCGGACAAGGGCAAAGAGGGGCGGACAAGGGCAAAGAGGGGCGGACAAGATCGGAGAATACGGGACAAGGGCAAAGAGGGGCGGACAAGATCGTAGAATACGGGACAAGGGCAAAGAGGGGCGGACAAGGGCAAAGAGGGGCGGACAAGGGCAAAGAGGGGCGGACAAGGGCAAAGAGGGGCGGACAAGGGCAAAGAGGGGCGGACAAGGGCAAAGAGGGGCGGACAAGGGCAAAGAGGGGCGGACAAGGGCAAAGAGGGGCGGACAAGGGCAAAGAGGGGCGGACAAGGGCAAAGAGGGGCGGACAAGCGCAAAGAGGGGCGGACAAGGGCAAAGAGGGGCGGACAAGGGCAAAGAGGGGCGGACAAGGGCAAAGAGGGGCGGACAAGGGCAAAGAGGGGCGGACAAGGGCAAAGAGGGGCGGACAAGGGCAAAGAGGGGCGGACAAGGGCACAGAGGGGCGGACAAGATCGGAGAATACGGGACAAGGGCAAAGAGGGGCGGACAAGGGCAAAGAGGGGCGGACAAGGGCAAAGAGGGGCGGACAAGGGCAAAGAGGGGCGGACAAGGGCAAAGAGGGGCGGACAAGGGCAAAGAGGGGCGGACAAGGGCAAAGAGGGGCGGACAAGGGCAAAGAGGGGCGGACAAGGGCAAAGAGGGGCGGACAAGGGCAAAGAGGGGCGGACAAGGGCAAAGAGGGGCGGACAAGGGCAAAGAGGGGCGGACAAGGGCAAAGAGGGGCGGACAAGGCCAAAGAGGGGCGGACAAGGCCAAAGAGGGGCGGACAAGGGCAAAGAGGGGCGGACAAGGGCAAAGAGGGGCGGAAAAGTCCAAAGAGGGGCGGACAAGGGCAAAGAGGGGCGGACAAGGGCAAAGAGGGGCGGACAAGGGCAAAGAGGGGCGGACAAGGGCAAAGAGGGGCGGACAAGATCGGAGAATACGGGACAAAGGGAAAGAGGGGCGGACAAGGGCAAAGAGGGGCGGACAAGGGCAAAGAGGGGCGGACAAGGGCAAAGAGGGGCGGACAAGATCGGAGAATAAGGGACAAGGGCAAAGAGGGGCGGACAAGATCGGAGAATAAGGGACAAGGGCAAAGAGGGGCGGACAAGGGCAAAGAGGGGCGGACAAGGGCAAAGAGGGGCGGACAAGGGCAAAGAGGGGCGGACAAGGGCAAAGAGGGGCGGACAAGGGCAAAGAGGGGCGGACAAGGGCAAAGAGGGGCGGACAAGGGCAAAGAGGGGCGGACAAGGGCAAAGAGGGGCGGACAAGGGCAAAGAGGGGCGGACAAGGGCAAAGAGGGGCGGACAAGGGCAAAGAGGGGCGGACAAGGGCAAAGAGGGGCGGACAAGATCGGAGAATAAGGGACAAGGGCAAAGAGGGGCAGACAAGGGCAAAGAGGGGCGGACAAGGGCAAAGAGGGGCGGACAAGATCGGAGAATACGGGACAAGGGCAAAGAGGGGCGGACAAGGGCAAAGAGGGGCGGACAAGGGCAAAGAGGGGCGGACAAGGGCAAAGAGGGGCGGACAAGGGCAAAGAGGGGCGGACAAGATCGGAGAATACGGGACAAGGGCAAAGAGGGGCGGACAAGGGCAAAGAGGGGCGGACAAGGGCAAAGAGGGGCGGACAAGGGCAAAGAGGGGCGGACAAGGGCAAAGAGGGGCGGACAAGATCGGAGAATACGGGACAAGGGCAAAGAGGGGCGGACAAGGGCAAAGAGGGGCGGACAAGGGCAAAGAGGGGCGGACAAGGGCAAAGAGGGGCGGACAAGATTGGAGAATACGGGACAAGGGCAAAGAGGGGCGGACAAGGGCAAAGAGGGGCGGACAAGGGCAAAGAGGGGCGGACAAGGGCAAAGAGGGGCGGACAAGGGCAAAGAGGGGCGGACAAGATCGGAGAATACGGGACAAGGGCAAAGAGGGGCGGACAAGGGCAAAGAGGGGCGGACAAGGGCAAAGAGGGGCGGACAAGGGCAAAGAGGGGCGGACAAGGGCAAAGAGGGGCGGACAAGGGCAAAGAGGGGCGGACAAGGGCAAAGAGGGGCGGACAAGGGCAAAGAGGGGCGGACAAGGGCAAAGAGGGGCGGACAAGGGCAAAGAGGGGCGGACAAGGGCAAAGAGGGGCGGACAAGGGCAAAGAGGGGCGGACAAGGGCAAAGAGGGGCGGACAAGGGCAAAGAGGGGCGGACAAGATCGGAGAATACGGGACAAAGGGAAAGAGGGGCGGAAAAGGGCAAAGAGGGGCGGACAAGGGCAAAGAGGGGCGGACAAGATCGGAGAATAAGGGACAAGGGCAAAGAGGGGCGGACAAGATCGGAGAATAAGGGACAAGGGCAAAGAGGGGCGGACAAGGGCAAAGAGGGGCGGACAAGGGCAAAGAGGGGCGGACAAGGGCAAAGAGGGGCGGACAAGGGCAAAGAGGGGCGGACAAGGGCAAAGAGGGGCGGACAAGGGCAAAGAGGGGCGGACAAGGGCAAAGAGGGGCGGACAAGGGCAAAGAGGGGCGGACAAGGGCAAAGAGGGGCGGACAAGGGCAAAGCGGGGCGGACAAGGGCAAAGAGGGGCGGACAAGGGCAAAGAGGGGCGGACAAGATCGGAGAATACGGGACAAGGGCAAAGAGGGGCGGACAAGGGCAAAGAGGGGCGGACAAGGGCAAAGAGGGGCGGACAAGGGCAAAGAGGGGCGGACAAGATCGGAGAATACGGGACAAGGGCAAAGAGGGGCGGACAAGGGCAAAGAGGGGCGGACAAGGGCAAAGAGGGGCGGACAAGGGCAAAGAGGGGCGGACAAGGGCAAAGAGGGGCGGACAAGATCGGAGAATACGGGACATGGGCAAAGAGGGGCGGACAAGGGCAAAGAGGGGCGGACAAGGGCAAAGAGGGGCGGACAAGGGCAAAGAGGGGCGGACAAGGGCAAAGAGGGGCGGACAAGATCGGAGAATACGGGACAAGGGCAAAGAGGGGCGGACAAGGGCAAAGAGGGGCGGACAAGGGCAAAGAGGGGCGGACAAGGGCAAAGAGGGGCGGACAAGGGCAAAGAGGGGCGGACAAGGGCAAAGAGGGGCGGACAAGGGCAAAGAGGGGCGGACAAGGGCAAAGAGGGGCGGACAAGGGCAAAGAGGGGCGGACAAGGGCAAAGAGGGGCGGACAAGGGCAAAGAGGGGCGGACAAGGGCAAAGAGGGGCGGACAAGGGCAAAGAGGGGCGGACAAGGGCAAAGAGGGGCGGACAAGGGCAAAGAGGGGCGGACAAGGGCAAAGAGGGGCGGACAAGGGCAAAGAGGGGCGGACAAGGGCAAAGAGGGGCGGACAAGGGCAAAGAGGGGCGGACAAGGGCAAAGAGGGGCGGACAAGGGCAAAGAGGGGCGGACAAGGGCAAAGAGGGGCGGACAAGGGCAAAGAGGGGCGGACAAGGGCAAAGAGGGGCGGACAAGGGCAAAGAGGGGCGGACAAGGGCAAAGAGGGGCGGACAAGGGCAAAGAGGGGCGGACAAGATCGGAGAATACGGGACAAGGGCAAAGAGGGGCGGACAAGATCGGAGAATACGGGACAAGTGCAAAGAGGGGCGTACAAGGGCAAAGAGGGGCGGACAAGGGCAAAGAGGGGCGGACAAGGGCAAAGAGGGGCGGACAAGGGCAAAGAGGGGCGGACAAGGGCAAAGAGGGGCGGACAAGGGCAAAGAGGGGCGGACAAGATCGGAGAATACGGGACAAGGGCAAAGAGGGGCGGACAAGGGCAAAGAGGGGCGGACAAGGGCAAAGAGGGGCGGACAAGGGCAAAGAGGGGCGGACAAGGGCAAAGAGGGGCGGACAAGGGCAAAGAGGGGCGGACAAGGGCAAAGAGGGGCGGACAAGGTCAAAGAGGGGCGGACAAGGGCAAAGAGGGGCGGACAAGGGCAAAGAGGGGCGGACAAGGGCAAAGAGGGGCGGACAAGGGCAAAGAGGGGCGGACAAGGGCAAAGAGGCGCGGACAAGATCGGAGAATACGGGACAAGGGCAAAGAGGGGCGGACAAGGGCAAAGAGGGGCGGACAAGGGCAAAGAGGGGCGGACAAGGGCAAAGAGGGGCGGACAAGGGCAAAGAGGGGCGGACAAGGGCAAAGAGGGGCGGACAAGGGCAAAGAGGCGCGGACAAGATCGGAGAATACGGGACAAGGGCAAAGAGGGGCGGACAAGGGCAAAGAGGGGCGGACAAGGGCAAAGAGGGGCGGACAAGGGCAAAGAGGGGCGGACAAGATCGGAGAATACGGGACAAGGGCAAAGAGGGGCGGACAAGGGCAAAGAGGGGCGGACAAGGGCAAAGAGGGGCGGACAAGGGCAAAGAGGGGCGGACAAGGGCAAAGAGGGGCGGACAAGGGCAAAGAGGGGCGGACAAGGGCAAAGAGGGGCGGACAAGGGCAAAGAGGGGCGGACAAGGGCAAAGAGGGGCGGACAAGGGCAAAGAGGGGCGGACAAGGGCAAAGAGGGGCGGACAAGGGCAAAGAGGGGCGGACAAGGGCAAAGAGGGGCGGACAAACAAGGGCAAAGAGGGGCGGACAAGATCAGAGAATACGGGACAAGGGCAAAGAGGGGCGGACAAGGGCAAAGAGGGGCGGACAAGGGCAAAGAGGGGCGGACAAGGGCAAAGAGGGGCGGACAAGGGCAAAGAGGGGCGGACAAGGGCAAAGAGGGGCGGACAAGGGCAAAGAGGGGCGGACAAGGGCAAAGAGGGGCGGACAAGATCGGAGAATACGGGACAAGGGCAAAGAGGGGGGGACAAGATCGGAGAATACGGGACAAGGGCAAAGAGGGGCGGACAAGATCGGAGAATACGGGACAAGGGCAAAGAGGGGCGGACAAGGGCAAAGAGGGGCGGACAAGGGCAAAGAGGGGCGGACAAGGGCAAAGAGGGGCGGACAAGGGCAAAGAGGGGCGGACAAGGGCAAAGAGGGGCGGACAAGGGCAAAGAGGGGCGGACAAGGGCAAAGAGGGGCGGACAAGGGCAAAGAGGGGCGGACAAGGGCAAAGAGGGGCGGACAAGGGCAAAGAGGGGCGGACAAGGGCAAAGAGGGGCGGACAAGGGCAAAGAGGGGCGGACAAGGGCAAAGAGGGGCGGACAAGGGCAAAGAGGGGCGGACAAGGGCAAAGAGGGGCGGACAAGGGCAAAGAGGGGCGGACAAGGGCAAAGAGGGGCGGACAAGGGCAAAGAGGGGCGGACAAGGGCAAAGAGGGGCGGACAAGGGCAAAGAGGGGCGGACAAGGGCAAAGAGGGGCGGACAAGGGCAAAGAGGGGCGGACAAGGGCAAAGAGGGGCGGACAAGGGCAAAGAGGGGCGGACAAGGGCAAAGAGGGGCGGACAAGGGCAAAGAGGGGCGGACAAGGGCAAAGTGGGGCGGACAAGGGCAAAGAGGGGCGGACAAGGGCAAAGAGGGGCGGACAAGGGCAAAGAGGGGCGGACAAGGGCAAAGAGGGGCGGACAAGGGCAAAGAGGGGCGGACAAGGGCAAAGAGGGGCGGACAAGATCGGAGAATACGGGACAAAGGCAAAGAGGGGCGGACAAGGGCAAAGAGGGGCGGACAAGGGTAAAGAGGGGCGGACAAGGGCAAAGAGGGGCGGACAAGGGCAAAGAGGGGCGGACAAGGGCAAAGAGGGGCGGACAAGGGCAAAGAGGGGCGGAAAAGTTCGGAGAATAAGGGACAAGGGCAAAGAGGGGCGGACAAGATCGGAGAATAAGGGACAAGGGCAAAGAGGGGCGGACAAGGGCAAAGAGGGGCGGACAAGGGCAAAGAGGGGCGGACAAGGGCAAAGAGGGGCGGACAAGGGCAAAGAGGGGCGGACAAGGGCAAAGAGGGGCGGACAAGGGCAAAGAGGGGCGGACAAGGGCAAAGAGGGGCGGACAAGGGCAAAGAGGGGCGGACAAGGGCAAAGAGGGGCGGACAAGGGCAAAGAGGGGCGGACAAGGGCAAAGAGGGGCGGACAAGGGCAAAGAGGGGCGGACAAGGGCAAAGAGGGGCGGACAAGGGCAAAGAGGGGCGGACAAGGGCAAAGAGGGGCGGACAAGGGCAAAGAGGGGCGGACAAGGGCAAAGAGGGGCGGACAAGGGCAAAGAGGGGCAGACAAGATAGGAGAATACGGGACAAAGGCAAAGAGGGGCGGACAAGGGCAAAGAGGGGCGGACAAGGGCAAAGAGGGGCGGACAAGGGCAAAGAGGGGCGGACAAGGGCAAAGAGGGGCGGACAAGGGCAAAGAGGGGCGGACAAGGGCAAAGAGGGGCGGACAAGGGCAAAGAGGGGCGGACAAGGGCAAAGAGGGGCGGACAAGGGCAAAGAGGGGCGGACAAGGGCAAAGAGGGGCAGACAAGATAGGAGAATACGGGACAAAGGCAAAGAGGGGCGGACAAGGGCAAAGAGGTGCGGACAAGATCGGAGAATAAGGGACAAGGGCAAAGAGGGGCGGACAAGGGCAAAGAGGGGCGGACAAGGGCAAAGAGGGGCGGACAAGGGCAAAGAGGGGCGGACAAGGGCAAAGAGGGGCGGACAAGGGCAAAGAGGGGCGGACAAGGGCAAAGAGGGGCGGACAAGGGCAAAGAGGGGCGGACAAGGGCAAAGAGGGGCGGACAAGGGCAAAGAGGGGCGGACAAGGGCAAAGAGGGGCGGACAAGATCGGAGAATACGGGACAAGGGCAAAGAGGGGCGGACAAGGGCAAAGAGGGGCGGACAAGGGCAAAGAGGGGCGGACAAGGGCAAAGAGGGGCGGACAAGGGCAAAGAGGGGCGGACAAGGGCAAAGAGGGGCGGACAAGGGCAAAGAGGGGCGGACAAGGGCAAAGAGGGGCGGACAAGGGCAAAGAGGGGCGGACAAGGGCAAAGAGGGGCGGACAAGGGCAAAGAGGGGCGGACAAGGGCAAAGAGGGGCGGACAAGATCGGAGAATACGGGACAAGGGCAAAGAGGGGCGGACAAGGGCAAAGAGGGGCGGACAAGTGCAAAGAGGGGCGGACAAGGGCAAAGAGGGGCGGACAAGGGCAAAGAGGGGCGGACAAGGGTAAAGAGGGGCGGACAAGATCGGAGAATAAGGGACAAGGGCAAAGAGGGGCGGACAAGATCGGAGAATACGGGACAAGGGCAAAGAGGGGCGGACAAGGGCAAAGAGGGGCGGACAAGGGCAAAGAGGGGCGGACAAGGGCAAAGAGGGGCGGACAAGGGCAAAGAGGGGCGGACAAGGGCAAAGAGGGGCGGACAAGGGCAAAGAGGGGCGGACAAGGGCAAAGAAGGGTGGACAAGATCGGAGAATACGGGACAAGGGCAAAGAGGGGCGGACAAGATCGGAGAATACGGGACAAGGGCAAAGAGGGGCGGACAAGGGCAAAGAGGGGCGGACAAGGGCAAAGAGGGGCGGACAAGGGCAAAGAGGGGCGGACAAGGGCAAAGAGGGGCGGACAAGGGCAAAGAGGGGCGGACAAGGGCAAAGAGGGGCGGACAAGGGCAAAGAGGGGCGGACAAGGGCAAAGAGGGGCGGACAAGGGCAAAGAGGGGCGGACAAGGGCAAAGAGGGGCGGACAAGGGCAAAGAGGGGCGGACAAGGGCAAAGAGGGGCGGACAAGGGCAAAGAGGGGCGGACAAGGGCAAAGAGGGGCGGACAAGATCGGAGAATAAGGGACAAGGGCAAAGAGGGGCGGACAAGATCGGAGAATACGGGACAAGGGCAAAGAGGGGCGGACAAGGGCAAAGAGGGGCGGACAAGGGCAAAGAGGGGCGGACAAGGGCAAAGAGGGGCGGACAAGGGCAAAGAGGGGCGGACAAGGGCAAAGAGGGGCGGACAAGGGCAAAGAGGGGCGGACAAGGGCAAAGAGGGGCGGACAAGGGCAAAGAGGGGCGGACAAGGGCAAAGAGGGGCGGACAAGGGCAAAGAGGGGCGGACAAGGGCAAAGAGGGGCGGACAAGGGCAAAGAGGGGCGGACAAGGGCAAAGAGGGGCGGACAAGGGCAAAGAGGGGCGGACAAGATCGGAGAATAAGGGACAAGGGCAAAGAGGGGCGGACAAGATCGGAGAATACGGGACAAAGGCAAAGAGGGGCGGACAAGGGCAAAGAGGGGCGGACAAGGGCAAAGAGGGGCGGACAAGGGCAAAGAGGGGCGGACAAGGGCAAAGAGGGGCGGACAAGGGCAAAGAAGGGCGGACAAGATCGGAGAATACGGGACAAGGGCAAAGAGGGGCGGACAAGATCGGAGAATACGGGACAAGGGCAAAGAGGGGCGGACAAGATCGGAGAATACGGGACAAGGGCAAAGAGGGGCGGACAAGATCGGAGAATACGGGACAAGGGCAAAGAGGGGCGGACAAGATCGGAGAATACGGGACAAGGGCAAAGAGGGGCGGACAAGATCGGAGAATACGGGACAAGGGCAAAGAGGGGCGGACAAGGGCAAAGAGGGGCGGACAAGGGCAAAGAGGGGCGGACAAGGGCAAAGAGGGGCGGACAAGGGCAAAGAGGGGCGGACAAGGGCAAAGAGGGGCGGACAAGGGCAAAGAGGGGCGGACAAGGGCAAAGAGGGGCGGACAAGGGCAAAGAGGGGCGGACAAGGGCAAAGAGGGGCGGACAAGGGCAAAGAGGGGCGGACAAGGGCAAAGAGGGGCGGACAAGGGCAAAGAGGGGCGGACAAGGGCAAAGAGGGGCGGACAAGGGCAAAGAGGGGCGGACAAGGGCAAAGAGGGGCGGACAAGGGCAAAGAGGGGCGGACAAGGGCAAAGAGGGGCGGACAAGGGCAAAGAGGGGCGGACAAGGGCAAAGAGGGGCGGACAAGGGCAAAGAGGGGCGGACAAGATCGGAGAATACGGGATAAAGGCAAAGAGGGGCGGACAAGGGCAAAGAGGGGCGGACAAGATCGGAGAATACGGGATAAAGGCAAAGAGGGGCGGACAAGGGCAAAGAGGGGCGGACAAGGGCAAAGAGGGGCGGACAAGGGCAAAGAGGGGCGGACAAGGGCAAAGAGGGGCGGACAAGGGCAAAGAGGGGCGGACAAGGGCAAAGAGGGGCGGACAAGGGCAAAGAGGGGCGGAAAAGGGCAAAGAGGGGCGGAGAAGGGCAAAGAGGGGCGGACAAGGGCAAAGAGGGGCGGACAAGGGCAAAGAGGGGCGGACAAGATCAGAGAATACGGGACAAGGGCAAAGAGGGGCGGACAAGGGCAAAGAGGGGCGGACAAGGGCAAAGAGGGGCGGACAAGGGCAAAGAGGGGAGGACAAGGGCAAAGAGGGGCGGACAAGGGCAAAGAGGGGCGGACAAGGGCAAAGAGGGGCGGACAAGGGCAAAGAGGGGCGGACAAGGGCAAAGAGGGGCGGACAAGGGCAAAGAGGGGCGGACAAGATCGGAGAATACGGGACAAGGGCAAAGAGGGTCGGACAAGATCGAAGAATACGGGAGAAGGGCAAAGAGGGGTGGACAAGATCGGAGAATACGGGACAAGGTCAAAGAGGGGCGGACAAGGGCAAAGAGGGGCGGACAAGGGCAAAGAGGGGCGGAAAAGGGCAAAGAGGGGCGGACAAGGGCAAAGAGGGGCGGACAAGATCGGAGAATACGGGACAAGGGCAAAGAGGGGCGGACAAGGGCAAAGAGGGGCAGACAAGATCGGAGAATACGGGACAAGGGCAAAGAGGGGCGGACAAGGGCAAAGAGGGGCAGACAAGGGCAAAGAGGGGCGGACAAGGGCAAAGAGGGGCGGACAAGGGCAAAGAGGGGCGGACAAGGGCAAAGAGGGGCGGACAAGGGCAAAGAGGGGCGGACAAGGGCAAAGAGGGGCGGACAAGGGCAAAGAGGGGCGGACAAGGGCAAAGAGGGGCGGACAAGGGCAAAGAGGGGCGGACAAGAGCAAAGACGGGCGGACAAGGGCAAAGAGGGGCGGACAAGATCGGAGAATATGGGACAAGGGCAAAGAGGGGCGGACAAGATCGGAGAATATGGGACAAGGGCAAAGAGGGGCGGACAAGGGCAAAGAGGGGCGGACAAGGGCAAAGAGGGGCGGACAAGGGCAAAGAGGGGCGGACAAGGGCAAAGAGGGGCGGACAAGGGCAAAGAGGGGCGGACAAGGGCAAAGAGGGGCGGACAAGGGCAAAGAGGGGCGGACAAGGGCAAAGAGGGGCGGACAAGGGCAAAGAGGGGCGGACAAGGGCAAAGAGGGGCGGACAAGGGCAAAGAGGGGCGGACAAGATCGGAGAATAAGGGACAAGGGCAAAGAGGGGCGGACAAGGGCAAAGAGGGGCGGACAAGGGCAAAGAGGGGCGGACAATGGCAAAGAGGGGCGGACAAGGGTAAAGAGGGGCGGACAAGGGCAAAGAGGGGCGGACAAGGGCAAAGAGGGGCGGACAAGATCGGAGAATACGGGACAAGGGCAAAGAGGGGCGGACAAGATCGGAAAATACGGGAGAAGGGCAAAGAGGGGTGGACAAGATCGGAGAATACGGGACAAGGTCAAAGAGGGGCGGACAAGGGCAAAGAGGGGCGGACAAGGGCAAAGAGGGGCGGACAAGGGCAAAGAGGGGCGGACAAGGGCAAAGAGGGGCGGACAAGATCGGAGAATACGGGACAAGGGCAAAGAGGGGCGGACAAGGGCAAAGAGGGGCAGACAAGATCGGAGAATACGGGACAAGGGCAAAGAGGGGCGGACAAGGGCAAAGAGGGGCGGACAAGGGCAAAGAGGGGCGGACAAGGGCAAAGAGGGGCGGACAAGGGCAAAGAGGGGCGGACAAGGGCAAAGAGGGGCGGACAAGGGCAAAGAGGGGCGGACAAGGGCAAAGAGGGGCGGACAAGGGCAAAGAGGGGCGGACAAGGGCAAAGAGGGGCGGACAAGGGCAAAGAGGGGCGGACAAGGGCAAAGAGGGGCGGACAAGGGCAAAGAGGGGCGGACAAGATCGGAGAATATGGGACAAGGGCAAAGAGGGGCGGACAAGGGCAAAGAGGGGCGGACAAGGGCAAAGAGGGGCGGACAAGGGCAAAGAGGGGCGGACAAGGGCAAAGAGGGGCGGACAAGGGCAAAGAGGGGCGGACAAGATCGGAGAATACGGGATAAAGGCAAAGAGGGGCGGACAAGGGCAAAGAGGGGCGGACAAGGGCAAAGAGGGGCGGACAAGGGCAAAGAGGGGCGGACAAGGGCAAAGAGGGGCGGACAAGGGCAAAGAGGGGCGGACAAGGGCAAAGAGGGGCGGACAAGGGCAAATAGGGGCGGACAAGGGCAAAGAGGGGTGGACAAGGGCAAAGAGGGGCGGACAAGGGCAAAGAGGGGCGGACAAGGGCAAAGAGGGGCGGACAAGGGCAAAGAGGGGCGGACAAGGGCAAAGAGGGGCGGACAAGGGCAAAGAGGGGCGGACAAGATCGGAGAATACGGGACAAGGGCAAAGAGGGGCGGACAAGGGCAAAGAGGGGCGGACAAGATCAGAGAATACGGGACAAGGGCAAAGAGGGGCGGACAAGGGCAAAGAGGGGCGGACAAGGGCAAAGAGGGGCGGACAAGGGCAAAGAGGGGCGGACAAGGGCAAAGAGGGGCGGACAAGGGCAAAGAGGGGCGGACAAGGGCAAAGAGGGGCGGACAAGGGCAAAGAGGGGCGGACAAGGGCAAAGAGGGGCGGACAAGATCGGAGAATACGGGACAAGGGCAAAGAGGGGCGGACAAGATCGGAGAATACGGGAGAAGGGCAAAGAGGGGTGGACAAGATCGGAGAATACGGGACAAGGTCAAAGAGGGGCGGACAAGGGCAAAGAGGGGCGGACAAGGGCAAAGAGGGGCGGACAAGGGCAAAGAGGGGCGGACAAGGGCAAAGAGGGGCGGACAAGGGCAAAGAGGGGCGGACAAGATCGGAGAATACGGGACAAGGGCAAAGAGGGGCGAACAAGGGCAAAGAGGGGCAGACAAGATCGGAGAATACGGGACAAGGGCAAAGAGGGGCGGACAAGGGCAAAGAGGGGCGGACAAGGGCAAAGAGGGGCGGACAAGGGCAAAGAGGGGCGGACAAGGGCAAAGAGGGGCGGACAAGGGCAAAGAGGGGCGGACAAGGGCAAAGAGGGGCGGACAAGGGCAAAGAGGGGCGGACAAGGGCAAAGAGGGGCGGACAAGGGCAAAGAGGGGCGGACAAGGGCAAAGAGGGGCGGACAAGATCGGAGAATACGGGACAAGGGCAAAGAGGGGCGGACAAGATCGGAGAATACGGGAGAAGGGCAAAGAGGGGTGGACAAGATCGGAGAATACGGGACAAGGTCAAAGAGGGGCGGACAAGGGCAAAGAGGGGCGGACAAGGGCAAAGAGGGGCGGACAAGGGCAAAGAGGGGCGGACAAGGGCAAAGAGGGGCGGACAAGATCGGAGAATACGGGACAAGGGCAAAGAGGGGCGGACAAGGGCAAAGAGGGGCAGACAAGATCGGAGAATACGGGACAAGGGCAAAGAGGGGCGGACAAGGGCAAAGAGGGGCGGACAAGGGCAAAGAGGGGCGGACAAGGGCAAAGAGGGGCGGACAAGGGCAAAGAGGGGCGGACAAGGGCAAAGAGGGGCGGACAAGGGCAAAGAGGGGCGGACAAGGGCAAAGAGGGGCGGACAAGGGCAAAGAGGGGCGGACAAGGGCAAAGAGGGGCGGACAAGGGCAAAGAGGGGCGGACAAGGGCAAAGAGGGGCGGACAAGGGCAAAGAGGGGCGGACAAGATCGGAGAATATGGGACAAGGGCAAAGAGGGGCGGACAAGATCGGAGAATATGGGACAAGGGCAAAGAGGGGCGGACAAGGGCAAAGAGGGGCGGACAAGGGCAAAGAGGGGCGGACAAGGGCAAAGAGGGGCGGACAAGGGCAAAGAGGGGCGGACAAGGGCAAAGAGGGGCGGACAAGGGCAAAGAGGGGCGGACAAGGGCAAAGAGGGGCGGACAAGGGCAAAGAGGGGCGGACAAGGGCAAAGAGGGGCGGACAAGGGCAAAGAGGGGCGGACAAGGGCAAAGAGGGGCGGACAAGGGCAAAGAGGGGCGGACAAGATCGGAGAATAAGGGACAAGGGCAAAGAGGGGCGGACAAGGGCAAAGAGGGGCGGACAAGGGCAAAGAGGGGCGGACAAGGGCAAAGAGGGGCGGACAAGGGCAAAGAGGGGCGGACAAGGGCAAAGAGGGGCGGACAAGGGCAAAGAGGGGCGGACAAGGGCAAAGAGGGGCGGACAAGGGCAAAGAGGGGCGGACAAGGGCAAAGAGGGGCGGACAAGGGCAAAGAGGGGCGGACACGGGCAAAGAGGGGCGGACAAGATCGGAGAATACGGGACAAGGGCAAAGAGGGGCGGACAAGATCGGAGAATACGGGAGAAGGGCAAAGAGGGGTGGACAAGATCGGAGAATACGGGACAAGGTCAAAGAGGGGCGGACAAGGGCAAAGAGGGGCGGACAAGGGCAAAGAGGGGCGGACAAGGGCAAAGAGGGGCGGACAAGGGCAAAGAGGAGCGGACAAGATCGGAGAATACGGGACAAGGGCAAAGAGGGGCGGACAAGGGCAAAGAGGGGCAGACAAGATCGGAGAATACGGGACAAGGGCAAAGAGGGGCGGACAAGGGCAAAGAGGGGCGGACAAGGGCAAAGAGGGGCGGACAAGGGCAAAGAGGGGCGGACAAGGGCAAAGAGGGGCGGACAAGGGCAAAGAGGGGCGGACAAGGGCAAAGAGGGGCGGACAAGGGCAAAGAGGGGCGGACAAGGGCAAAGAGGGGCGGACAAGGGCAAAGAGGGGCGGACAAGGGCAAAGAGGGGCGGACAAGATCGGAGAATATGGGACAAGGGCAAAGAGGGGAGGACAAGGGCAAAGAGGGGCGGACAAGGGCAAAGAGGGGCGGACATGGGCAAAGAGGGGCGGACAAGGGCAAAGAGGGGCGGACAAGATCGGAGAATACGGGATAAAGGCAAAGAGGGGCGGACAAGGGCAAAGAGGGGCGGACAAGGGCAAAGAGGGGCGGACAAGGGCAAAGAGGGGCGGACAAGGGCAAAGAGGGGCGGACAAGGGCAAAGAGGGGCGGACAAGGGCAAAGAGGGGCGGACAAGGGCAAAGAGGGGCGGACAAGGGCAAAGAGGGGCGGACAAGGGCAAAGAGGGGCGGACAAGGGCAAAGAGGGGCGGACAAGGGCAAAGAGGGGCGGACAAGGGCAAAGAGGGGCGGACAAGGGCAAAGAGGGGCGGACAAGGGCAAAGAGGGGCGGACAAGGGCAAAGAGGGGCGGACAAGGGCAAAGAGGGGCGGACAAGGGCAAAGAGGGGCGGACAAGGGCAAAGAGGGGCGGACAAGGGCAAAGAGGGGCGGACAAGGGCAAAGAGGGGCGGACAAGGGCAAAGAGGGGCGGACAAGATCGGAGAATAAGGGACAAGGGCAAAGAGGGGCGGACAAGATCGGAGAATAAGGGACAAGGGCAAAGAGGGGCGGACAAGATCGGAGAATACGGGACAAGGGCAAAGAGGGGCGGACAAGGGCAAAGAGGGGCGGACAAGGGCAAAGAGGGGCGGACAAGGGCAAAGAGGGGCGGACAAGGGCAAAGAGGGGCGGACAAGGGCAAAGAAGGGCGGACAAGATCGGAGAATACGGGACAAGGGCAAAGAGGGGCGGACAAGATCGGAGAATACGGGACAAGGGCAAAGAGGGGCGGACAAGATCGGAGAATACGGGACAAGGGCAAAGAGGGGCGGACAAGATCGGAGAATACGGGACAAGGGCAAAGAGGGGCGGACAAGATCGGAGAATACGGGACAAGGGCAAAGAGGGGCGGACAAGGGCAAAGAGGGGCGGACAAGGGCAAAGAGGGGCGGACAAGGGCAAAGAGGGGCGGACAAGGGCAAAGAGGGGCGGACAAGGGCAAAGAGGGGCGGACAAGGGCAAAGAGGGGCGGACAAGGGCAAAGAGGGGCGGACAAGGGCAAAGAGGGGCGGACAAGGGCAAAGAGGGGCGGACAAGGGCAAAGAGGGGCGGACAAGGGCAAAGAGGGGCGGACAAGGGCAAAGAGGGGCGGACAAGGGCAAAGAGGGGCGGACAAGGGCAAAGAGGGGCGGACAAGGGCAAAGAGGGGCGGACAAGGGCAAAGAGGGGCGGACAAGGGCAAAGAGGGGCGGACAAGGGCAAAGAGGGGCGGACAAGATCGGAGAATACGGGATAAATGCAAAGAGGGGCGGACAAGGGCAAAGAGGGGCGGACAAGATCGGAGAATACGGGATAAAGGCAAAGAGGGGCGGACAAGGGCAAAGAGGGGCGGACAAGGGCAAAGAGGGGCGGACAAGGGCAAAGAGGGGCGGACAAGGGCAAAGAGGGGCGGACAAGGGCAAAGAGGGGCGGACAAGGGCAAAGAGGGGCGGACAAGGGCAAAGAGGGGCGGACAAGGGCAAAGAGGGGCGGACAAGGGCAAAGAGGGGCGGACAAGGGCAAAGAGGGGCGGACAAGATCGGAGAATACGGGACAAGGGCAAAGAGGGGCGGACAAGGGCAAAGAGGGGCGGACAAGATCAGAGAATACGGGACAAGGGCAAAGAGGGGCGGACAAGGGCAAAGAGGGGCGGACAAGGGCAAAGAGGGGCGGACAAGGGCAAAGAGGGGCGGACAAGGGCAAAGAGGGGCGGACAAGGGCAAAGAGGGGCGGACAAGGGCAAAGAGGGGCGGACAAGGGCAAAGAGGGGCGGACAAGGGCAAAGAGGGGCGGACAAGATCGGAGAATATGGGACAAGGGCAAAGAGGGGCGGACAAGATCGAAGAATACGGGAGAAGGGCAAAGAGGGGTGGACAAGATCGGAGAATACGGGACAAGGTCAAAGAGGGGCGGACAAGGGCAAAGAGGGGCGGACAAGGGCAAAGAGGGGCGGAAAAGGGCAAAGAGGGGCGGACAAGGGCAAAGAGGGGCGGACAAGATCGGAGAATACGGGACAAGGGCAAAGAGGGGCGGACAAGGGCAAAGAGGGGCAGACAAGATCGGAGAATACGGGACAAGGGCAAAGAGGGGCGGACAAGGGCAAAGAGGGGCGGACAAGGGCAAAGAGGGGCGGACAAGGGCAAAGAGGGGCGGACAAGGGCAAAGAGGGGCGGACAAGGGCAAAGAGGGGCGGACAAGGGCAAAGAGGGGCGGACAAGGGCAAAGAGGGGCGGACAAGGGCAAAGAGGGGCGGACAAGGGCAAAGAGGGGCGGACAAGGGCAAAGAGGGGCGGACAAGAGCAAAGAGGGGCGGACAAGGGCAAAGAGGGGCGGACAAGATCGGAGAATATGGGACAAGGGCAAAGAGGGGCGGACAAGATCGGAGAATATGGGACAAGGGCAAAGAGGGGCGGACAAGGGCAAAGAGGGGCGGACAAGGGCAAAGAGGGGCGGACAAGGGCAAAGAGGGGCGGACAAGGGCAAAGAGGGGCGGACAAGGGCAAAGAGGGGCGGACAAGGGCAAAGAGGGGCGGACAAGGGCAAAGAGGGGCGGACAAGGGCAAAGAGGGGCGGACAAGGGCAAAGAGGGGCGGACAAGGGCAAAGAGGGGCGGACAAGGGCAAAGAGGGGCGGACAAGGGCAAAGAGGGGCGGACAAGATCGGAGAATAAGGGACAAGGGCAAAGAGGGGCGGACAAGGGCAAAGAGGGGCGGACAAGGGCAAAGAGGGGCGGACAAGGGCAAAGAGGGGCGGACAAGGGCAAAGAGGGGCGGACAAGGGCAAAGAGGGGCGGACAAGGGCAAAGAGGGGCGGACAAGGGCAAAGAGGGGCGGACAAGGGCAAAGAGGGGCGGACAAGGGCAAAGAGGGGCGGACAAGGGCAAAGAGGGGCGGACAAGATCGGAGAATACGGGACAAGGGCAAAGAGGGGCGGACAAGATCGGAGAATACGAGAGAAGGGCAAAGAGGGGTGGACAAGATCGGAGAATACGGGACAAGGTCAAAGAGGGGCGGACAAGGGCAAAGAGGGGCGGACAAGGGCAAAGAGGGGCGGACAAGGGCAAAGAGGGGCGGACAAGGGCAAAGAGGGGCGGACAAGATCGGAGAATACGGGACAAGGGCAAAGAGGGGCGGACAAGGGCAAAGAGGGGCAGACAAGATCGGAGAATACGGGACAAGGGCAAAGAGGGGCGGACAAGGGCAAAGAGGGGCGGACAAGGGCAAAGAGGGGCGGACAAGGGCAAAGAGGGGCGGACAAGGGCAAAGAGGGGCGGACAAGGGCAAAGAGGGGCGGACAAGGGCAAAGAGGGGCGGACAAGGGCAAAGAGGGGCGGACAAGGGCAAAGAGGGGCGGACAAGATCGGAGAATACGGGATAAAGGCAAAGAGGGGCGGACAAGGGCAAAGAGGGGCGGACAAGGGCAAAGAGGGGCGGACAAGGGCAAAGAGGGGCGGACAAGGGCAAAGAGGGGCGGACAAGGGCAAAGAGGGGCGGACAAGGGCAAAGAGGGGCGGACAAGGGCAAAGAGGGGCGGACAAGGGCAAAGAGGGGCGGACAAGGGCAAAGAGGGGCGGACAAGGGCAAAGAGGGGCGGACAAGGGCAAAGAGGGGCGGACAAGGGCAAAGAGGGGCGGACAAGATCGGAGAATACGGGACAAGGGCAAAGAGGGGCGGACAAGGGCAAAGAGGGGCGGACAAGATCAGAGAATACGGGACAAGGGCAAAGAGGGGCGGACAAGGGCAAAGAGGGGCGGACAAGGGCAAAGAGGGGCGGACAAGGGCAAAGAGGGGCGGACAAGGGCAAAGAGGGGCGGACAAGGGCAAAGAGGGGCGGACAAGGGCAAAGAGGGGCGGACAAGGGCAAAGAGGGGCGGACAAGGGCAAAGAGGGGCGGACAAGATCGGAGAATACGGGACAAGGGCAAAGAGGGGCGGACAAGATCGGAGAATACGGGAGAAGGGCAAAGAGGGGTGGACAAGATCGGAGAATACGGGACAAGGTCAAAGAGGGGCGGACAAGGGCAAAGAGGGGCGGACAAGGGCAAAGAGGGGCGGACAAGGGCAAAGAGGGGCGGACAAGGGCAAAGAGGGGCGGACAAGGGCAAAGAGGGGCGGACAAGGGCAAAGAGGGGCGGACAAGGGCAAAGAGGGGCGGACAAGGGCAAAGAGGGGCGGACAAGGGCAAAGAGGGGCGGACAAGGGCAAAGAGGGGCGGACAAGATCGGAGAATACGGGACAAGGGCAAAGAGGGGCGGACAAGGGCAAAGAGGGGCGGACAAGATCAGAGAATACGGGACAAGGGCAAAGAGGGGCGGACAAGGGCAAAGAGGGGCGGACAAGGGCAAAGAGGGGCGGACAAGGGCAAAGAGGGGCGGACAAGGGCAAAGAGGGGCGGACAAGGGCAAAGAGGGGCGGACAAGGGCAAAGAGGGGCGGACAAGGGCAAAGAGGGGCGGACAAGGGCAAAGAGGGGCGGACAAGGGCAAAGAGGGGCGGACAAGGGCAAAGAGGGGCGGACAAGATCGGAGAATATGGGACAAGGGCAAAGAGGGGCGGACAAGATCGAAGAATACGGGAGAAGGGCAAAGAGGGGTGGACAAGATCGGAGAATACGGGACAAGGTCAAAGAGGGGCGGACAAGGGCAAAGAGGGGCGGACAAGGGCAAAGAGGGGCGGAAAAGGGCAAAGAGGGGCGGACAAGGGCAAAGAGGGGCGGACAAGATCGGAGAATACGGGACAAGGGCAAAGAGGGGCGGACAAGGGCAAAGAGGGGCAGACAAGATCGGAGAATACGGGACAAGGGCAAAGAGGGGCGGACAAGGGCAAAGAGGGGCGGACAAGGGCAAAGAGGGGCGGACAAGGGCAAAGAGGGGCGGACAAGGGCAAAGAGGGGCGGACAAGGGCAAAGAGGGGCGGACAAGGGCAAAGAGGGGCGGACAAGGGCAAAGAGGGGCGGACAAGGGCAAAGAGGGGCGGACAAGGGCAAAGAGGGGCGGACAAGGGCAAAGAGGGGCGGACAAGAGCAAAGAGGGGCGGACAAGGGCAAAGAGGGGCGGACAAGATCGGAGAATATGGGACAAGGGCAAAGAGGGGCGGACAAGATCGGAGAATATGGGACAAGGGCAAAGAGGGGCGGACAAGGGCAAAGAGGGGCGGACAAGGGCAAAGAGGGGCGGACAAGGGCAAAGAGGGGCGGACAAGGGCAAAGAGGGGCGGACAAGGGCAAAGAGGGGCGGACAAGGGCAAAGAGGGGCGGACAAGGGCAAAGAGGGGCGGACAAGGGCAAAGAGGGGCGGACAAGGGCAAAGAGGGGCGGACAAGGGCAAAGAGGGGCGGACAAGGGCAAAGAGGGGCGGACAAGATCGGAGAATAAGGGACAAGGGCAAAGAGGGGCGGACAAGGGCAAAGAGGGGCGGACAAGGGCAAAGAGGGGCGGACAAGGGCAAAGAGGGGCGGACAAGGGCAAAGAGGGGCGGACAAGGGCAAAGAGGGGCGGACAAGGGCAAAGAGGGGCGGACAAGGGCAAAGAGGGGCGGACAAGGGCAAAGAGGGGCGGACAAGATCGGAGAATACGGGACAAGGGCAAAGAGGGGCGGACAAGATCGGAGAATACGAGAGAAGGGCAAAGAGGGGTGGACAAGATCGGAGAATACGGGACAAGGTCAAAGAGGGGCGGACAAGGGCAAAGAGGGGCGGACAAGGGCAAAGAGGGGCGGACAAGGGCAAAGAGGGGCGGACAAGGGCAAAGAGGGGCGGACAAGATCGGAGAATACGGGACAAGGGCAAAGAGGGGCGGACAAGGGCAAAGAGGGGCAGACAAGATCGGAGAATACGGGACAAGGGCAAAGAGGGGCGGACAAGGGCAAAGAGGGGCGGACAAGGGCAAAGAGGGGCGGACAAGGGCAAAGAGGGGCAGACAAGGGCAAAGAGGGGCGGACAAGGGCAAAGAGGGGCGGACAAGGGCAAAGAGGGGCGGACAAGGGCAAAGAGGGGCGGACAAGGGCAAAGAGGGGCGGACAAGATCGGAGAATACGGGATAAAGGCAAAGAGGGGCGGACAAGGGCAAAGAGGGGCGGACAAGGGCAAAGAGGGGCGGACAAGGGCAAAGAGGGGCGGACAAGGGCAAAGAGGGGCGGACAAGGGCAAAGAGGGGCGGACAAGGGCAAAGAGGGGCGGACAAGGGCAAAGAGGGGCGGACAAGGGCAAATAGGGGCGGACAAGGGCAAAGAGGGGCGGACAAGGGCAAAGAGGGGCGGACAAGGGCAAAGAGGGGCGGACAAGGGCAAAGAGGGGCGGACAAGATCGGAGAATACGGGACAAGGGCAAAGAGGGGCGGACAAGGGCAAAGAGGGGCGGACAAGATCAGAGAATACGGGACAAGGGCAAAGAGGGGCGGACAAGGGCAAAGAGGGGCGGACAAGGGCAAAGAGGGGCGGACAAGGGCAAAGAGGGGCGGACAAGGGCAAAGAGGGGCGGACAAGGGCAAAGAGGGGCGGACAAGGGCAAAGAGGGGCGGACAAGGGCAAAGAGGGGCGGACAAGGGCAAAGAGGGGCGGACAAGATCGGAGAATACGGGACAAGGGCAAAGAGGGGCGGACAAGATCGGAGAATACGGGAGAAGGGCAAAGAGGGGTGGACAAGATCGGAGAATACGGGACAAGGTCAAAGAGGGGCGGACAAGGGCAAAGAGGGGCGGACAAGGGCAAAGAGGGGCGGACAAGGGCAAAGAGGGGCGGACAAGGGCAAAGAGGGGCGGACAAGGGCAAAGAGGGGCGGACAAGATCGGAGAATACGGGACAAGGGCAAAGAGGGGCGGACAAGGGCAAAGAGGGGCAGACAAGATCGGAGAATACGGGACAAGGGCAAAGAGGGGCGGACAAGGGCAAAGAGGGGCGGACAAGGGCAAAGAGGGGCGGACAAGGGCAAAGAGGGGCGGACAAGGGCAAAGAGGGGCGGACAAGGGCAAAGAGGGGCGGACAAGGGCAAAGAGGGGCGGACAAGGGCAAAGAGGGGCGGACAAGGGCAAAGAGGGGCGGACAAGGGCAAAGAGGGGCGGACAAGGGCAAAGAGGGGCGGACAAGGGCAAAGAGGGGCGGACAAGGGCAAAGAGGGGCGGACAAGGGCAAAGAGGGGCGGACAAGATCGGAGAATACAGGACAAGGGCAAAGAGGGGCGGACAAGATCGGAGAATACGGGAGAAGGGCAAAGAGGGGTGGACAAGATCGGAGAATACGGGACAAGGTCAAAGAGGGGCGGACAAGGGCAAAGAGGGGCGGACAAGGGCAAAGAGGGGCGGACAAGGGCAAAGAGGGGCGGACAAGGGCAAAGAGGGGCGGACAAGATCGGAGAATACGGGACAAGGGCAAAGAGGGGCGGACAAGGGCAAAGAGGGGCAGACAAGATCGGAGAATACGGGACAAGGGCAAAGAGGGGCGGACAAGGGCAAAGAGGGGCGGAAAAGGGCAAAGAGGGGCGGACAAGGGCAAAGAGGGGCGGACAAGGGCAAAGAGGGGCGGACAAGGGCAAAGAGGGGCGGACAAGGGCAAAGAGGGGCGGACAAGGGCAAAGAGGGGCGGACAAGGGCAAAGAGGGGCGGACAAGGGCAAAGAGGGGCGGACAAGGGCAAAGAGGGGCGGACAAGGGCAAAGAGGGGCGGACAAGATCGGAGAATATGGGACAAGGGCAAAGAGGGGCGGACAAGATCGGAGAATATGGGACAAGGGCAAAGAGGGGCGGACAAGGGCAAAGAGGGGCGGACAAGGGCAAAGAGGGGCGGACAGGGGCAAAGAGGGGCGGACAAGGGCAAAGAGGGGCGGACAAGGGCAAAGAGGGGCGGACAAGGGCAAAGAGGGGCGGACAAGGGCAAAGAGGGGCGGACAAGGGCAAAGAGGGGCGGACAAGATCGGAGAATACGGGACAAGGGCAAAGAGGGGCGGACAAGGGCAAAGAGGGGCGGACAAGATCAGAGAATACGGGACAAGGGCAAAGAGGGGCGGACAAGGGCAAAGAGGGGCGGACAAGGGCAAAGAGGGGCGGACAAGGGCAAAGAGGGGCGGACAAGGGCAAAGAGGGGCGGACAAGGGCAAAGAGGGGCGGACAAGGGCAAAGAGGGGCGGACAAGGGCAAAGAGGGGCGGACAAGGGCAAAGAGGGGCGGACAAGGGCAAAGAGGGGCGGACAAGATCGGAGAATACGGGACAAGGGCAAAGAGGGGCGGACAAGATCGGAGAATACGGGAGAAGGGCAAAGAGGGGTGGACAAGATCGGAGAATACGGGACAAGGTCAAAGAGGGGCGGACAAGGGCAAAGAGGGGCGGACAAGGGCAAAGAGGGGCGGACAAGGGCAAAGAGGGGCGGACAAGGGCAAAGAGGGGCGGACAAGGGCAAAGAGGGGCGGACAAGATCGGAGAATACGGGACAAGGGCAAAGAGGGGCGGACAAGGGCAAAGAGGGGCAGACAAGATCGGAGAATACGGGACAAGGGCAAAGAGGGGCGGACAAGGGCAAAGAGGGGCGGACAAGGGCAAAGAGGGGCGGACAAGGGCAAAGAGGGGCGGACAAGGGCAAAGAGGGGCGGACAAGGGCAAAGAGGGGCGGACAAGGGCAAAGAGGGGCGGACAAGGGCAAAGAGGGGCGGACAAGGGCAAAGAGGGGCGGACAAGGGCAAAGAGGGGCGGACAAGGGCAAAGAGGGGCGGACAAGGGCAAAGAGGGGCGGACAAGGGCAAAGAGGGGCGGACAAGATCGGAGAATACGGGACAAGGGCAAAGAGGGGCGGACAAGATCGGAGAATACGGGAGAAGGGCAAAGAGGGGTGGACAAGATCGGAGAATACGGGACAAGGTCAAAGAGGGGCGGACAAGGGCAAAGAGGGGCGGACAAGGGCAAAGAGGGGCGGACAAGGGCAAAGAGGGGCGGACAAGGGCAAAGAGGGGCGGACAAGATCGGAGAATACGGGACAAGGGCAAAGAGGGGCGGACAAGGGCAAAGAGGGGCAGACAAGATCGGAGAATACGGGACAAGGGCAAAGAGGGGCGGACAAGGGCAAAGAGGGGCGGACAAGGGCAAAGAGGGGCGGACAAGGGCAAAGAGGGGCGGACAAGGGCAAAGAGGGGCGGACAAGGGCAAAGAGGGGCGGACAAGGGCAAAGAGGGGCGGACAAGGGCAAAGAGGGGCGGACAAGGGCAAAGAGGGGCGGACAAGGGCAAAGAGGGGCGGACAAGGGCAAAGAGGGGCGGACAAGGGCAAAGAGGGGCGGACAAGATCGGAGAATATGGGACAAGGGCAAAGAGGGGCGGACAAGATCGGAGAATATGGGACAAGGGCAAAGAGGGGCGGACAAGGGCAAAGAGGGGCGGACAAGGGCAAAGAGGGGCGGACAAGGGCAAAGAGGGGCGGACAAGGGCAAAGAGGGGCGGACAAGGGCAAAGAGGGGCGGACAAGGGCAAAGAGGGGCGGACAAGGGCAAAGAGGGGCGGACAAGGGCAAAGAGGGGCGGACAAGGGCAAAGAGGGGCGGACAAGGGCAAAGAGGGGCGGACAAGGGCAAAGAGGGGCGGACAAGGGCAAAGAGGGGCGGACAAGATCGGAGAATACGGGACAAGGGCAAAGAGGGGCGGACAAGGGCAAAGAGGGGCGGACAAGGGCAAAGAGGGGCGGACAAGGGCAAAGAGGGGCGGACAAGGGCAAAGAGGGGCGGACAAGGGCAAAGAGGGGCGGACAAGATCGGAGAATACGGGACAAGGGCAAAGAGGGGCGGACAAGATCGGAGAATACGGGAGAAGGGCAAAGAGGGGTGGACAAGATCGGAGAATACGGGACAAGGTCAAAGAGGGGCGGACAAGGGCAAAGAGGGGCGGACAAGGGCAAAGAGGGGCGGACAAGGGCAAAGAGGGGCGGACAACGGCAAAGAGGGGCGGACAAGATCGGAGAATACGGGACAAGGGCAAAGAGGGGCGGACAAGATCGGAGAATACGGGAGAAGGGCAAAGAGGGGTGGACAAGATCGGAGAATACGGGACAAGGTCAAAGAGGGGCGGACAAGGGCAAAGAGGGGCGGACAAGGGCAAAGAGGGGCGGACAAGGGCAAAGAGGGGCGGACAAGGGCAAAGAGGGGCGGACAAGATCGGAGAATACGGGACAAGGGCAAAGAGGGGCGGACAAGGGCAAAGAGGGGCAGACAAGATCGGAGAATACGGGACAAGGGCAAAGAGGGGCGGACAAGGGCAAAGAGGGGCGGACAAGGGCAAAGAGGGGCGGACAAGGGCAAAGAGGGGCGGAAAAGGGCAAAGAGGGGCGGACAAGGGCAAAGAGGGGCGGACAAGGGCAAAGAGGGGCGGACAAGGGCAAAGAGGGGCGGACAAGGGCAAAGAGGGGCGGACAAGGGCAAAGAGGGGCGGACAAGGGCAAAGAGGGGCGGACAAGATCGGAGAATATGGGACAAGGGCAAAGAGGGGCGGACAAGATCGGAGAATATGGGACAAGGGCAAAGAGGGGCGGACAAGATCGGAGAATATGGGACAAGGGCAAAGAGGGGCGGACAAGGGCAAAGAGGGGCGGACAAGGGCAAAGAGGGGCGGACAAGGGCAAAGAGGGGCGGACAAGGGCAAAGAGGGGCGGACAAGGGCAAAGAGGGGCGGACAAGGGCAAAGAGGGGCGGACAAGGGCAAAGAGGGGCGGACAAGGGCAAAGAGGGGCGGACAAGGGCAAAGAGGGGCGGACAAGGGCAAAGAGGGGCGGACAAGGGCAAAGAGGGGCGGACAAGGGCAAAGAGGGGCGGACAAGGGCAAAGAGGGGCGGACAAGATCGGAGAATAAGGGACAAGGGCAAAGAGGGGCGGACAAGGGCAAAGAGGGGCGGACAAGGGCAAAGAGGGGCGGACAAGGGCAAAGAGGGGCGGACAAGGGCAAAGAGGGGCGGACAAGGGCAAAGAGGGGCGGACAAGATCGGAGAATACGGGACAAGGGCAAAGAGGGGCGGACAAGATCGGAGAATACGGGAGAAGGGCAAAGAGGGGTGGACAAGATCGGAGAATACGGGACAAGGTCAAAGAGGGGCGGACAAGGGCAAAGAGGGGCGGACAAGGGCAAAGAGGGGCGGACAAGGGCAAAGAGGGGCGGACAAGGGCAAAGAGGGGCGGACAAGATCGGAGAATACGGGACAAGGGCAAAGAGGGGCGGACAAGGGCAAAGAGGGGCAGACAAGATCGGAGAATACGGGACAAGGGCAAAGAGGGGCGGACAAGGGCAAAGAGGGGCGGACAAGGGCAAAGAGGGGCGGACAAGGGCAAAGAGGGGCGGACAAGGGCAAAGAGGGGCGGACAAGGGCAAAGAGGGGCGGACAAGGGCAAAGAGGGGCGGACAAGGGCAAAGAGGGGCGGACAAGGGCAAAGAGGGGCGGACAAGGGCAAAGAGGGGCGGACAAGGGCAAAGAGGGGCGGACAAGGGCAAAGAGGGGCGGACAAGGGCAAAGAGGGGCGGACAAGATCGGAGAATATGGGACAAGGGCAAAGAGGGGCGGACAAGGGCAAAGAGGGGCGGACAAGGGCAAAGAGGGGCGGACAAGGGCAAAGAGGGGCGGACAAGGGCAAAGAGGGGCGGACAAGGGCAAAGAGGGGCGGACAAGGGCAAAGAGGGGCGGACAAGGGCAAAGAGGGGCGGACAAGGGCAAAGAGGGGCGGACAAGGGCAAAGAGGGGCGGACAAGGGCAAAGAGGGGCGGACAAGGGCAAAGAGGGGCGGACAAGGGCAAAGAGGGGCGGACAAGATCGGAGAATAAGGGACAAGGGCAAAGAGGGGCGGACAAGGGCAAAGAGGGGCGGACAAGGGCAAAGAGGGGCGGACAAGATCGGAGAATAAGGGACAAGGGCAAAGAGGGGCGGACAAGGGCAAAGAGGGGCGGACAAGGGCAAAGAGGGGCGGACAAGATCGGAGAATACGGGACAAGGGCAAAGAGGGGCGGACAAGGGCAAAGAGGGGCGGACAAGATCGGAGAATACGGGACAAGGGCAAAGAGGGGCGGACAAGGGCAAAGAGGGGCGGACAAGATCGGAGAATACGGGACAAGGGCAAAGAGGGGCGGACAAGATCGGAGAATACGGGACAAGGGCAAAGAGGGGCGGACAAGGGCAAAGAGGGGCGGACAAGGGCAAAGAGGGGCGGACAAGGGCAAAGAGGGGCGGACAAGGGCAAAGAGGGGCGGACAAGGGCAAAGAGGGGCGGACAAGGGCAAAGAGGGGCGGACAAGGGCAAAGAGGGGCGGACAAGGGCAAAGAGGGGCGGACAAGGGCAAAGAGGGGCGGACAAGGGCAAAGAGGGGCGGACAAGGGCAAAGAGGGGCGGACAAGGGCAAAGAGGGGCGGACAAGGGCAAAGAGGGGCGGACAAGATCGGAGAATACGGGACAAAGGCAAAGAGGGGCGGACAAGGGCAAAGAGGGGCGGACAAGGTCGGAGAATAAGGGACAAGGGCAAAGAGGGGCGGACAAAGGGCAAAGAGGGGCGGACAAGGGCAAAGAGGGGCGGACAAGATCGGAGAATACGGGACAAAGGTAAAGAGGGGCGGACAAGGGCAAAGAGGGGCGGACAAGATCGGAGAATACGGGACAAGGGCAAAGAGGGGCGGACAAGATCGGAGAATACGGGACAAGGGCAAAGAGGGGCGGACAAGGGCAAAGAGGGGCGGACAAGGGCAAAGAGGGGCGGACAAGTGCAAAGAGGGGCGGACAAGGGCAAAGAGGGGCGGACAAGGGCAAAGAGGGGCGGACAAGGGCAAAGAGGGGCGGACAAGGGCAAAGAGGGGCGGACAAGGGCAAAGAGGGGCGGACAAGGGCAAAGAGGGGCGGACAAGGGCAAAGAGGGGCGGACAAGGGCAAAGAGGGGCGGACAAGGGCAAAGAGGGGCGGACAAGGGCAAAGAGGGGCGGACAAGATCGGAGAATACGGGACAAGGGCAAAGAGGGGCGGACAAGATCGGAGAATACGGGACAAGGGCAAAGAGGGGCGGACAAGGGCAAAGAGGGGCGGACAAGGGCAAAGAGGGGCGGACAAGATCGGAGAATACGGGACAAGGGCAAAGAGGGGCGGACAAGGGCAAAGAGGGGCGGACAAGGGCAAAGAGGGGCGGACAAGGGCAAAGAGGGGCGGACAAGGGCAAAGAGGGGCGGACAAGGGCAAAGAGGGGCGGACAAGGGCAAAGAGGGGCGGACAAGGGCAAAGAGGGGCGGACAAGGGCAAAGAGGGGCGGACAAGGGCAAAGAGGGGCGGACAAGGGCAAAGAGGGGCGGACAAGGGCAAAGAGGGGCGGACAAGATCGGAGAATACGGGACAAGGGCGAAGAGGGGCGGACAAGGGCAAAGAGGGGCGGACAAGGGCAAAGAGGGGCGGACAAGGGCAAAGAGGGGCGGACAAGGGCAAAGAGGGGCGGACAAGGGCAAAGAGGGGCGGACAAGGGCAAAGAGGGGCGGACAAGATCGGAGAATACGGGACAAGGGCAAAGAGGGGCGGACAAGGGCAAAGAGGGGCGGACAAGGGCAAAGAGGGGCGGACAAGGGCAAAGAGGGGCGGACAAGGGCAAAGAGGGGCGGACAAGGGCAAAGAGGGGCGGACAAGGGCAAAGAGGGGCGGACAAGGGCAAAGAGGGGCGGACAAGGGCAAAGAGGGGCGGACAAGGGCAAAGAGGGGCGGACAAGGGCAAAGAGGGGCGGACAAGGGCAAAGAGGGGCGGACAAGGGCAAAGAGGGGCGGACAAGGGCAAAGAGGGGCGGACAAGGGCAAAGAGGGGCGGACAAGGGCAAAGAGGGGCGGACAAGGGCAAAGAGGGGCGGACAAGGGCAAAGAGGGGCGGACAAGGGCAAAGAGGGGCGGACAAGGGCAAAGAGGGGCGGACAAGGGCAAAGAGGGGCGGACAAGATCGGAGAATACGGGACAAGGGCAAAGAGGGGCGGACAAGATCGGAGAATACGGGACAAGGGCAAAGAGGGGCGGACAAGATCGGAGAATACGGGACAAGGGCAAAGAGGGGCGGACAAGGGCAAAGAGGGGCGGACAAGATCGGAGAATACGGGACAAGGGCAAAGAGGGGCGGACAAGGGCAAAGAGGGGCGGACAAGGGCAAAGAGGGGCGGACAAGGGCAAAGAGGGGCGGACAAGGGCAAAGAGGGGCGGACAAGGGCAAAGAGGGGCGGACAAGGGCAAAGAGGGGCGGACAAGGGCAAAGAGGGGCGGACAAGGGCAAAGAGGGGCGGACAAGGGCAAAGAGGGGCGGACAAGATCGGAGAATACGGGACAAGGGCAAAGAGGGGCGGACAAGATCGGAGAATACGGGACAAGGGCAAAGAGGGGCGGACAAGGGCAAAGAGGGGCGGACAAGGGCAAAGAGGGGCGGACAAGGGCAAAGAGGGGCGGACAAGGGCAAAGAGGGGCGGACAAGGGCAAAGAGGGGCGGACAAGGGCAAAGAGGGGCGGACAAGGGCAAAGAGGGGCGGACAAGGGCAAAGAGGGGCGGACAAGGGCAAAGAGGGGCGGACAAGGGCAAAGAGGGGCGGACAAGGGCAAAGAGGGGCGGACAAGGGCAAAGAGGGGCGGACAAGGGCAAAGAGGGGCGGACAAGGGCAAAGAGGGGCGGACAAGGGCAAAGAGGGGCGGACACGGGCAAAGAGGGGCGGACAAGGGCAAAGAGGGGCGGACAAGGGCAAAGAGGGGCGGACAAGGGCAAAGATGGGCGGACAAGTTCGGAGAATAAGGGACAAGGGCAAAGAGGGGCGGACAAGGGCAAAGAGGGGCGGACAAGGGCAAAGAGGGGCGGACAAGATCGGAGAATACGGGACAAGGGCAAAGAGGGGCGGACAAGATCGGAGAATACGGGACAAGGGCAAAGAGGGGCGGACAAGATCGGAGAATACGGGACAAGGGCAAAGAGGGGCGGACAAGGGCAAAGAGGGGCGGACAAGGGCAAAGAGGGGCGGACAAGGGCAAAGAGGGGCGGACAAGGGCAAAGAGGGGCGGACAAGGGCAAAGAGGGGCGGACAAGGGCAAAGAGGGGCGGACAAGATCGGAGAATACGGGACAAGGGCAAAGAGGGGCGGACAAGGGCAAAGAGGGGCGGACAAGGGCAAAGAGGGGCGGACAAGATCGGAGAACACGGGACAAGGGCAAAGAGGGGCGGACAAGGGCAAAGAGGGGCGGACAAGGGCAAAGAGGGGCAGACAAGGGCAAAGAGGGGCGGACAAGGGCAAAGAGGGGCGGACAAGGGCAAAGAGGGGCGGACAAGGGCAAAGAGGGGCGGACAAGGGCAAAGAGGGGCGGACAAGGGCAAAGAGGGGCGGACAAGGGCAAAGAGGGGCGGACAAGGGCAAAGAGGGGCGGACAAGGGCAAAGAGGGGCGGACAAGGGCAAAGAGGGGCGGACAAGGGCAAAGAGGGGCGGACAAGATCGGAGAATACGGGACAAAGGCAAAGAGGGGCGGACAAGGGCAAAGAGGGGCGGACAAGGTCGGAGAATAAGGGACAAGGGCAAAGAGGGGCGGACAAAGGGCAAAGAGGGGCGGACAAGGGCAAAGAGGGGCGGACAAGATCGGAGAATACGGGACAAAGGTAAAGAGGGGCGGACAAGGGCAAAGAGGGGCGGACAAGATCGGAGAATACGGGACAAGGGCAAAGAGGGGCGGACAAGATCGGAGAATACGGGACAAGGGCAAAGAGGGGCGGACAAGGGCAAAGAGGGGCGGACAAGGGCAAAGAGGGGCGGACAAGTGCAAAGAGGGGCGGACAAGGGCAAAGAGGGGCAGACAAGGGCAAAGAGGGGCGGACAAGGGCAAAGAGGGGCGGACAAGGGCAAAGAGGGGCGGACAAGGGCAAAGAGGGGCGGACAAGGGCAAAGAGGGGCGGACAAGGGCAAAGAGGGGCGGACAAGATCGGAGAATACGGGACAAGGGCAAAGAGGGGCGGACAAGATCGGAGAATACGGGACAAGGGCAAAGAGGGGCGGACAAGGGCAAAGAGGGGCGGACAAGGGCAAAGAGGGGCGGACAAGATCGGAGAATACGGGACAAGGGCAAAGAGGGGCGGACAAGGGCAAAGAGGGGCGGACAAGGGCAAAGAGGGGCGGACAAGGGCAAAGAGGGGCGGACAAGGGCAAAGAGGGGCGGACAAGGGCAAAGAGGGGCGGACAAGGGCAAAGAGGGGCGGACAAGGGCAAAGAGGGGCGGACAAGGGCAAAGAGGGGCGGACAAGGGCAAAGAGGGGCGGACAAGGGCAAAGAGGGGCGGACAAGGGCAAAGAGGGGCGGACAAGATCGGAGAATACGGGACAAGGGCAAAGAGGGGCGGACAAGGGCAAAGAGGGGCGGACAAGGGCAAAGAGGGGCGGACAAGGGCAAAGAGGGGCGGACAAGGGCAAAGAGGGGCGGACAAGGGCAAAGAGGGGCGGACAAGGGCAAAGAGGGGCGGACAAGATCGGAGAATACGGGACAAGGGCAAAGAGGGGCGGACAAGGGCAAAGAGGGGCGGACAAGGGCAAAGAGGGGCGGACAAGGGCAAAGAGGGGCGGACAAGGGCAAAGAGGGGCGGACAAGGGCAAAGAGGGGCGGACAAGGGCAAAGAGGGGCGGACAAGGGCAAAGAGGGGCGGACAAGGGCAAAGAGGGGCGGACAAGGGCAAAGAGGGGCGGACAAGGGCAAAGAGGGGCGGACAAGGGCAAAGAGGGGCGGACAAGGGCAAAGAGGGGCGGACAAGGGCAAAGAGGGGCGGACAAGGGCAAAGAGGGGCGGACAAGGGCAAAGAGGGGCGGACAAGGGCAAAGAGGGGCGGACAAGGGCAAAGAGGGGCGGACAAGGGCAAAGAGGGGCGGACAAGGGCAAAGAGGGGCGGACAAGGGCAAAGAGGGGCGGACAAGGGCAAAGAGGGGCGGACAAGGGCAAAGAGGGGCGGACAAGGGCAAAGAGGGGCGGACAAGGGCAAAGAGGGGCGGACAAGGGCAAAGAGGGGCGGACAAGGGCAAAGAGGGGCGGACAAGGGCAAAGAGGGGCGGACAAGATCGGAGAATACGGGACAAGGGCAAAGAGGGGCGGACAAGATCGGAGAATACGGGACAAGGGCAAAGAGGGGCGGACAAGATCGGAGAATACGGGACAAGGGCAAAGAGGGGCGGACAAGGGCAAAGAGGGGCGGACAAGATCGGAGAATACGGGACAAGGGCAAAGAGGGGCGGACAAGGGCAAAGAGGGGCGGACAAGGGCAAAGAGGGGCGGACAAGGGCAAAGAGGGGCGGACAAGGGCAAAGAGGGGCGGACAAGGGCAAAGAGGGGCGGACAAGGGCAAAGAGGGGCGGACAAGGGCAAAGAGGGGCGGACAAGGGCAAAGAGGGGCGGACAAGGGCAAAGAGGGGCGGACAAGGGCAAAGAGGGGCGGACAAGGGCAAAGAGGGGCGGACAAGATCGGAGAATACGGGACAAGGGCAAATAGGGGCGGACAAGATCGGAGAATACGGGACAAGGGCAAAGAGGGGCGGACAAGGGCAAAGAGGGGCGGACAAGGGCAAAGAGGGGCGGACAAGGGCAAAGAGGGGCGGACAAGGGCAAAGAGGGGCGGACAAGGGCAAAGAGGGGCGGACAAGGGCAAAGAGGGGCGGACAAGGGCAAAGAGGGGCGGACAAGGGCAAAGAGGGGCGGACAAGGGCAAAGAGGGGCGGACAAGGGCAAAGAGGGGCGGACAAGGGCAAAGAGGGGCGGACAAGGGCAAAGAGGGGCGGACAAGGGCAAAGAGGGGCGGACACGGGCAAAGAGGGGCGGACACGGGCAAAGAGGGGCGGACAAGGGCAAAGAGGGGCGGACAAGGGCAAAGAGGGGCGGACAAGGGCAAAGATGGGCGGACAAGTTCGGAGAATAAGGGACAAGGGCAAAGAGGGGCGGACAAGGGCAAAGAGGGGCGGACAAGGGCAAAGAGGGGCGGACAAGATCGGAGAATACGGGACAAGGGCAAAGAGGGGCGGACAAGATCGGAGAATACGGGACAAGGGCAAAGAGGGGCGGACAAGATCGGAGAATACGGGACAAGGGCAAAGAGGGGCGGACAAGGGCAAAGAGGGGCGGACAAGGGCAAAGAGGGGCGGACAAGGGCAAAGAGGGGCGGACAAGGGCAAAGAGGGGCGGACAAGATCGGAGAATACGGGACAAGGGCAAAGAGGGGCGGACAAGGGCAAAGAGGGGCGGACAAGGGCAAAGAGGGGCGGACAAGATCGGAGAACACGGGACAAGGGCAAAGAGGGGCGGACAAGGGCAAAGAGGGGCGGACAAGGGCAAAGAGGGGCGGACAAGGGCAAAGAGGGGCGGACAAGGGCAAAGAGGGGCGGACAAGGGCAAAGAGGGGCGGACAAGGGCAAAGAGGGGCGGACAAGGGCAAAGAGGGGCGGACAAGGGCAAAGAGGGGCGGACAAGGGCAAAGAGGGGCGGACAAGATCGGAGAATACGGGACAAGGGCAAAGAGGGGCGGACAAGGGCAAAGAGGGGCGGACAAGATCGGAGAATACGGTACAAGGGCAAAGAGGGGCGGACAAGGGCAAAGAGGGGCGGACAAGGGCAAAGAGGGGCGGACAAGGGCAAAGAGGGGCGGACAAGGGCAAAGAGGGGCGGACAAGGGCAAAGAGGGGCGGACAAGGGCAAAGAGGGGCGGACAAGGGCAAAGAGGGGCGGACAAGGGCAAAGAGGGGCGGACAAGGGCAAAGAGGGGCGGACAAGGGCAAAGAGGGGCGGACAAGGGCAAAGAGGGGCGGACAAGGGCAAAGAGGGGCGGACAAGGGCAAAGAGGGGCGGACAAGGGCAAAGAGGGGCGGACAAGGGCAAAGAGGGGCGGACAAGGGCAAAGAGGGGCGGACAAGGGCAAAGAGGGGCGGACAAGATCGGAGAATACGGGACAAGGGCAAAGAGGGGCGGACAAGATCGGAGAATACGGGACAAGGGCAAAGAGGGGCGGACAAGGGCAAAGAGGGGCGGACAAGGGCAAAGAGGGGCGGACAAGGGCAAAGAGGGGCGGACAAGGGCAAAGAGGGGCGGACAAGGGCAAAGAGGGGCGGACAAGGGCAAAGAGGGGCGGACAAGGGCAAAGAGGGGCGGACAAGGGCAAAGAGGGGCGGACAAGGGCAAAGAGGGGCGGACAAGGGCAAAGAGGGGCGGACAAGGGCAAAGAGGGGCGGACAAGGGCAAAGAGGGGCGGACAAGGGCAAAGAGGGGCGGACAAGGGCAAAGAGGGGCGGAAAAGGGCAAAGAGGGGCGGAAAAGGGCAAAGAGGGGCGGACAAGGGCAAAGAGGGGCGGACAAGGGCAAAGAGGGGCGGACAAGATCGGAGAATACGGGACAAGGGCAAAGAGGGGCGGACAAGATCGGAGAATACGGGACAAGGGCAAAGAGGGGCGGACAAGATCGGAGAATACGGGACAAGGGCAAAGAGGGGCGGACAAGATCGGAGAATACGGGACAAGGGCAAAGAGGGGCGGACAAGGGCAAAGAGGGGCGGACAAGGGCAAAGAGGGGCGGACAAGGGCAAAGAGGGGCGGACAAGGGCAAAGAGGGGCGGACAAGGGCAAAGAGGGGCGGACAAGGGCAAAGAGGGGCGGACAAGGGCAAAGAGGGGCGGACAAGGGCAAAGAGGGGCGGACAAGGGCAAAGAGGGGCGGACAAGGGCAAAGAGGGGCGGACAAGATCGGAGAATACGGGACAAGGGCAAAGAGGGGCGGACAAGATCGGAGAATACGGGACAAGGGCAAAGAGGGGCGGACAAGGGCAAAGAGGGGCGGACAAGGGCAAAGAGGGGCGGACAAGATCGGAGAATACGGGACAAGGGCAAAGAGGGGCGGACAAGGGCAAAGAGGGGCGGACAAGGGCAAAGAGGGGCGGACAAGGGCAAAGAGGGGCGGACAAGGGCAAAGAGGGGCGGACAAGGGCAAAGAGGGGCGGACAAGGGCAAAGAGGGGCGGACAAGGGCAAAGAGGGGCGGACAAGGGCAAAGAGGGGCGGACAAGGGCAAAGAGGGGCGGACAAGGGCAAAGAGGGGCGGACAAGATCGGAGAATACGGGACAAGGGCAAAGAGGGGCGGACAAGGGCAAAGAGGGGCGGACAAGGGCAAAGAGGGGCGGACAAGGGCAAAGAGGGGCGGACAAGGGCAAAGAGGGGCGGACAAGGGCAAAGAGGGGCGGACAAGGGCAAAGAGGGGCGGACAAGGGCAAAGAGGGGCGGACAAGATCGGAGAATACGGGACAAGGGCAAAGAGGGGCGGACAAGGGCAAAGAGGGGCGGACAAGGGCAAAGAGGGGCGGACAAGGGCAAAGAGGGGCGGACAAGGGCAAAGAGGGGCGGACAAGGGCAAAGAGGGGCGGACAAGGGCAAAGAGGGGCGGACAAGGGCAAAGAGGGGCGGACAAGGGCAAAGAGGGGCGGACAAGGGCAAAGAGGGGCGGACAAGGGCAAAGAGGGGCGGACAAGGGCAAAGAGGGGCGGACAAGGGCAAAGAGGGGCGGACAAGGGCAAAGAGGGGCGGACAAGGGCAAAGAGGGGCGGACAAGGGCAAAGAGGGGCGGACAAGGGCAAAGAGGGGCGGACAAGGGCAAAGAGGGGCGGACAAGGGCAAAGAGGGGCGGACAAGGGCAAAGAGGGGCAGACAAGGGCAAAGAGGGGCGGACAAGGGCAAAGAGGGGCGGACAAGGGCAAAGAGGGGCGGACAAGGGCAAAGAGGGGCGGACAAGGGCAAAGAGGGGCGGACAAGGGCAAAGAGGGGCGGACAAGGGCAAAGAGGGGCGGACAAGATCGGAGAATACGGGACAAGGGCAAAGAGGGGCGGACAAGATCGGAGAATACGGGACAAGGGCAAAGAGGGGCGGACAAGATCGGAGAATACGGGACAAGGGCAAAGAGGGGCGGACAAGGGCAAAGAGGGGCGGACAAGATCGGACAATACGGGACAAGGGCAAAGAGGGGCGGACAAGGGCAAAGAGGGGCGGACAAGGGCAAAGAGGGGCGGACAAGGGCAAAGAGGGGCGGACAAGGGCAAAGAGGGGCGGACAAGGGCAAAGAGGGGCGGACAAGGGCAAAGAGGGGCGGACAAGGGCAAAGAGGGGCGGACAAGGGCAAAGAGGGGCGGACAAGGGCAAAGAGGGGCGGACAAGGGCAAAGAGGGGCGGACAAGATCGGAGAATACGGGACAAGGGCAAAGAGGGGCGGACAAGATCGGAGAATACGGGACAAGGGCAAAGAGGGGCGGACAAGGGCAAAGAGGGGCGGACAAGGGCAAAGAGGGGCGGACAAGGGCAAAGAGGGGCGGACAAGGGCAAAGAGGGGCGGACAAGGGCAAAGAGGGGCGGACAAGGGCAAAGAGGGGCGGACAAGGGCAAAGAGGGGCGGACAAGGGCAAAGAGGGTCGGACAAGGGCAAAGAGGGGCGGACAAGGGCAAAGAGGGGCGGACAAGGGCAAAGAGGGGCGGACAAGGGCAAAGAGGGGCGGACAAGGGCAAAGAGGGGCGGACAAGGGCAAAGAGGGGCGGACAAGGGCAAAGAGGGGCGGACACGGGCAAAGAGGGGCGGACAAGGGCAAAGAGGGGCGGACAAGGGCAAAGAGGGGCGGACAAGGGCAAAGAGGGGCGGACAAGGGCAAAGAGGGGCGGACAAGTTCGGAGAATAAGGGACAAGGGCAAAGAGGGGCGGACAAGGGCAAAGAGGGGCGGACAAGGGCAAAGAGGGGCGGACAAGATCGGAGAATACGGGACAAGGGCAAAGAGGGGCGGACAAGATCGGAGAATACGGGACAAGGGCAAAGAGGGGCGGACAAGATCGGAGAATACGGGACAAGGGCAAAGAGGGGCGGACAAGGGCAAAGAGGGGCGGACAAGGGCAAAGAGGGGCGGACAAGGGCAAAGAGGGGCGGACAAGGGCAAAGAGGGGCGGACAAGGGCAAAGAGGGGCGGACAAGGGCAAAGAGGGGCGGACAAGGGCAAAGAGGGGCGGACAAGGGCAAAGAGGGGCGGACAAGGGCAAAGAGGGGCGGACAAGGGCAAAGAGGGGCGGACAAGGGCAAAGAGGGGCGGACAAGGGCAAAGAGGGGCGGACAAGGGCAAAGAGGGGCGGACAAGGGCAAAGAGGGGCGGACAAGGGCAAAGAGGGGCGGACAAGATCGGAGAATACGGGACAAGGGCAAAGAGGGGCGGACAAGATCGGAGAATACGGGACAAGGGCAAAGAGGGGCGGACAAGATCGGAGAATACGGGACAAGGGCAAAGAGGGGCGGACAAGGGCAAAGAGGGGCGGACAAGGGCAAAGAGGGGCGGACAAGGGCAAAGAGGGGCGGACAAGGGCAAAGAGGGGCGGACAAGGGCAAAGAGGGGCGGACAAGGGCAAAGAGGGGCGAGCAAGGGCAAAGAGGGGCGGACAAGGGCAAAGAGGGGCGGACAAGGGCAAAGAGGGGCGGACAAGGGCAAAGAGGGGCGGACAAGGGCAAAGAGGGGCGGACAAGGGCAAAGAGGGGCGGACAAGGGCAAAGAGGGGCGGACAAGGGCAAAGAGGGGCGGACAAGGGCAAAGAGGGGCGGACAAGGGCAAAGAGGGGCGGACAAGGGCAAAGAGGGGCGGACAAGGGCAAAGAGGGGCGGACAAGGGCAAAGAGGGGCGCACAAGGGCAAAGAGGGGCGGACAAGGGCAAAGAGGGGCGCACAAGGGCAAAGAGGGGCGGACAAGGGCAAAGAAGGGGCGGACAAGGGCAAAGAGGGGCGCACAAGGGCAAAGAGGGGCGGACAAGGGCAAAGAAGGGGCGGACAAGGGCAAAGAAGGGCAAACAAGGGCAAAGAGGGGCGGACAAGGGCAAAGAGGGGCGGACAAGGGCAAAGAGGGGCGGACAAGATCGGAGAATACGGGAAAAGGGCAAAGAGGGGCGTACAAGATAGGAGAATACGGGACAAGGGCAAAGAGGGGCGGACAAGATCGGAGAATACGGGACAAGGGCAAAGAGGGGCGGACAAGATCGGAGAATACGGGACAAGGGCAAAGAGGGGCGGACAAGATCGGAGAATACGGGACAAGGGCAAAGAGGGGCGGACAAGATCGGAGAATACGGGACAAGGGCAAAGAGGGGCGGACAAGATCGGAGAATACGGGACAAGGGCAAAGAGGGGCGGACAACATCGGAGAATACGGGACAAGGGCAAAGAGGGGCGGACAAGGGCAAAGAGGGGCGGACAAGGGCAAAGAGGGGCGGACAAGGGCAAAGAGGGGCGGACAAGGGCAAAGAGGGGCGGACAAGGGCAAAGAGGGGCGGACAAGGGCAAAGAGGGGCGGACAAGGGCAAAGAGGGGCGGACAAGGGCAAAGAGGGGCGGACAAGGGCAAAGAGGGGCGGACAAGATGGGAGATTACGGGACAAGGGCAAAGAGGGGCGGAGAAGGGCAAAGAGGGGCGGACAAGGGCAAAGAGGGGCGGAGAAGGGCAAAGAGGGGCGGACAAGGGCAAAGAGGGGCGGACAAGGGCAAAGAGGGGCGGACAAGGCCAAAGAGGGGCGGACAAGGCCAAAGAGGGGCGGACAAGGCCAAAGAGGGGCGGACAAGGGCAAAGAGGGGCGGACAAGGGCAAAGAGGGGCGGACAAGGGCAAAGAGGGGCGGACAAGGGCAAAGAGGGGCGGACAAGGGCAAAGAGGGGCGGACAAGGGCAAAGAGGGGCGGACAAGGGCAAAGAGGGGCGGACAAGGGCAAAGAGGGGCGGACAAGGGCAAAGAGGGGCGGACAAGGGCAAAGAGGGGCGGACAAGGGCAAAGAGGGGCGGACAAGGGCAAAGAGGGGCGGACAAGATCGGAGAATACGGGACAAGGGCAGAGAGGGGCGGACAAGATAGGAGAATACGGGACAAGGGCAGAGAGGGGCGGACAAGATCGGAGAATACGGGACAAGGGCAGAGAGGGGCGGACAAGGGCAGAGAGGGGCGGACAAGGGCAGAGAGGGGCGGACAAGGGCAGAGAGGGGCGGACAAGGGCAGAGAGGGGCGGACAAGATCGGAGAATACGGGACAAGGGCAGAGAGGGGCGGACAAGATCGGAGAATACGGGACAAGGGCAGAGAGGGGCGGACAAGATCGGAGAATACGGGACAAGGGCACAGAGGGGCGGACAAGGGCACAGAGGGGCGGACAAGGGCACAGAGGGGCGGACAAGGGCACAGAGGGGCGGAAAAGGGCACAGAGGGGCGGACAAGGGCAAAGAGGGGCGGACAAGATCGGAGAATACGGGACAATGGCAAAGAGGGTCGGACAAGATCGGAGAATACGGGACAATGGCAAAGAGGGGCGGACAAGATCGGAGAATACGGGACAAGGGCAAAGAGGGGCGGACAAGATCGGAGAATACGGGACAAGGGCAAAGAGGGGCGGACAAGGGCAAAGAGGGGCGGACAAGGGCAAAGGGGGGCGGACAAGGGCAAAGAGGGGCGGACAAGGGCAAAGAGGGGCGGACAAGGGCAAAGAGGGGCGGACAAGGGCAAAGAGGGGCGGACAAGGGCACAGAGGGGCGGACAAGGGCACAGAGGGGCGGACAAGGGCACAGAGGGGCGGACAAGGGCAAAGAGGGGCGGACAAGGGCAAAGAGGGGCGGACAAGGGCAAAGAGGGGCGGACAAGGGCAAAGAGGGGCGGACAAGGGCAAAGAGGGGCGGACAAGATCGGAGAATACGGGACAAGGGCACAGAGGGGCGGACAAGGGCAAAGAGGGGCGGACAAGGGCACAGAGGGGCGGACAAGGGCACAGAGGGGCGGACAAGATCGGAGAATACGGGACAAGGGCAAAGAGGGGCGGACAAGATCGGAGAATACGGGACAAGGGCAAAGAGGGGCGGACAAGATCGGAGAATACGGGACAAGGGCAAAGAGGGGCAGACAAGATCGGAGAATACGGGACAAGGGCAAAGAGGGGCGGACAAGGGCAAAGAGGGGCGGACAAGGGCAAAGAGGGGCGGACAAGGGCAAAGAGGGGCGGACAAGGGCAAAGAGGGGCGGACAAGGGCAAAGAGGGGCGGACAAGGGCAAAGAGGGGCGGACAAGGGCAAAGAGGGGCGGACAAGGGCAAAGAGGGGCGGACAAGGGCAAAGAGGGGCGGACAAGGGCAAAGAGGGGCGGACAAGGGCAAAGAGGGGCGGACAAGGGCAAAGAGGGGCGGACAAGGGCAAAGAGGGGCGGACAAGGGCAAAGAGGGACGGACAAGGGCAAAGAGGGGCGGACAAGGGCAAAGAGGGGCGGACAAGGGCAAAGAGGGGCGGACAAGGGCAAAGAGGGGCGGACAAGGGCAAAGAGGGGCGGACAAGGGCAAAGAGGGGCGGACAAGGGCAAAGAGGGGCGGACAAGGGCAAAGAGGGGCGGACAAGGGCAAAGAGGGGCGGACAAGGGCAAAGAGGGGCGGACAAGGGCAAAGAGGGGCGGACAAGATCGGAGAATAAGGGACAAGGGCAAATAGGGGCGGACAAGGGCAAAGAGGGGCGGACAAGATCGGAGAATACGGGACAAGGGCAAAGAGGGGCGGACAAGGGCAAAGAGGGGCGGACAAGGGCAAAGAGGGGCGGACAAGGGCAAAGAGGGGCGGACAAGGGCAAAGAGGGGCGGACAAGGGCAAAGAGGGGCGGACAAGGGCAAAGAGGGGCGGACAAGGGCAAAGAGGGGCGGACAAGGGCAAAGAGGGGCGGACAAGGGCAAAGAGGGGCGGACAAGGGCAAAGAGGGGCGGACAAGGGCAAAGAGGGGCGGACAAGGGCAAAGAGGGGCGGACAAGATCGGAGAATACGGGACAAGGGCAAAGAGGGGCGGACAAGATCGGAGAATACGGGGCAAGGGCAAAGAGGGGCGGGCAAGGGCAAAGAGGGGCGGGCAAGGGCAAAGAGGGGCGGGCAAGATCGGAGAATACGGGACAAGGGCAAAGAGGGGCGGACAAGGGCAAAGAGGGGCGGACAAGGGCAAAGAGGGGCGGACAAGATCGGAGAATACGGGACAAGGGCAAAGAGGGGCGGACAAGGGCAAAGAGGGTCGGACAAGATCGGAGAATACGGGACAAGGGCAAAGAGGGGCGGACAAGGGCACAGAGGGGCGGACAAGGGCAAAGAGGGGCGGACAAGGGCAAAGAGGGGCGGACAAGATCGGAGAATACGGGACAAGGGCAAAGAGGGGCGGACAAGGGCAAAGAGCGGCGGACAAGATCGGAGAATACGGGACAAGGGCAAAGAGGGGCGGACAAGGGCAAAGAGGGGCGGACAAGATCGGAGAATACGGGACAAGGGCAAAGAGGGGCGGACAAGGGCAAAGAGGGGCGGACAAGGGCAAAGAGGGGCGGACAAGGGCAAAGAGGGGCGGACAAGGGCAAAGCCGGGCGGACAAGATCGGAGAATACGGGACAAGGGCAAAGAGGGGCGGACAAGAGCAAAGAGGGGCGGACAAGATCGGAGAATACGGGACAAGGGCAAAGAGGGGCGGACAAGGGCAAAGAGGGGCGGACAAGGGCAAAGAGGGGCGGACAAGGGCAAAGAGGGGCGGACAAGGGCAAAGAGGGGCGGACAAGATCGGAGAATACGGGACAAGGGCAAAGAGGGCCGGACAAGTGCAAAGAGGGGCGGACAAGGGCAAAGAGGGGCGGACAAGGGCAAAGAGGGGCGGACAAGGGCAAAGTGGGGCGGACATGATCGGAGAATACGGGACAAGGGCAAAGAGGGGCGGACAAGGGCAAAGAGGGGCGGACAAGATCGGAGAATACGGGACAAGGGCAAAGAGGGGCGGACAAGGGCAAAGAGGGGCGGACAAGGGCAAAGAGGGGCGGACAAGGGCAAAGAGGGGCGGACAAGGGCAAAGAGGGGCGGACAAGGGCAAAGAGGGGCGGACAAGGGCAAAGAGGGGCGGACAATGGCAAAGAGGGGCAGACAAGATCGGAGAATACGGGACAAGGGCAAAGAGGGGCGGACAAGGGCAAAGAGGGGCGGACAAGGGCAAAGAGGGGCGGACAAGGGCAAAGAGGGGCGGACAAGATCGGAGAATACGGGACAAGGGCAAAGAGGGGCGGACAAGATCGGAGAATACGGGACAAGGGCAAAGAGGGGCGGACAAGGGCAAAGAGGGGCGGACAAGATCGGAGAATACGGGACAAGGGCAAAGAAGGGCGGACAAGGGCAAAGAGGGGCGGACAAGATCGGAGAATACGGGACAAGGGCAAAGAGGGGCTGACAAGGGCAAAGAGGGGCGGACAAGGGCAAAGAGGGGCGGACAAGGGCAAAGAGG
>NW_027207006.1:0-77425 GCF_032191515.1 Phaenicophaeus curvirostris | reverse complement strand
GCTGCTACCATCAAATGTTTGCCCTCATTAGACTACCCTGTGGAAGCGCTTTCACTGCAAGCTGCAGATTCCCTCCTAACAGCAAGCTTTAGGATAGGGTCCTGAATTGTAACTTATTTTCGCCTATTAATGCGATTATGGAAAAGAGAATATCTCCCGCAGGGAAGCTGCTACCATCAAATGTTTGCCCTCATTAGACTCCCCTCTGGAAGCGCTTTCACTGCAAGCTGCAGATTCCCTCCTTACAGCAAGCTTTAGGATAGTGTACTGAATTGTAACTTACTTTCGCCTAATAATGCGATTTTGGAAAAGAGAGTATCTCCCGCAGGGAAGCTGCTACCATCAAATGTTTGCCCTCGTTAGACTCCCCTCTGGAAGCGCTTTCACTGCAAGCTGCAGATTCCCTCCAAACAGCAAGCTTTAGGATAGGGTACTGAATTGTAACTTAACTGCGGCTAATAAGGAGAATTTGGCAAAAAGAATATCTCCCGCAGGGAAGCTGCTACCATCAAATGTTTGCCCTCATTAGACTCCCCTCTGGAAGCGCTTTCACTGCAAGCTGCAGATTCCCTCCTAACAGCAAGCTTTAGGATAGGGTACTGAATTGTAACTTACTTTCGCCTAATAATGCGATTTTGGCAAAGGACTATCTCCCGCAGGGAAGCTGCTACCATCAAATGTTTGCCCTCGTTAGACTCCCCTCTAGAAGCGCTTTCACTGCAAGCTGCAGATTCCCTCCTAACAGCAAGCTTTAGGATAGGGTCCTGAATTGTAACTTACTTTCGCCTAATAATGCGATTTTGGCAAAGAGAGTATCTCCCGCAGGGAAGCTGCTACCATCAAACGTTTGCCCTCATTAGACTCCCCTCCGGAAGCGCTTTCAGTGCAAGCTGCAGATTCCCTCCTAACAGCAAGCTTTAGGATAGGGTACTGAATTGTAACTTACTTTCGCCTAATAATGCGATTTTGGCAAAGAGAGTATCTCCCGCAGGGAAGCTGCTACCATCAAATGTTTGCCCTCATTAGACTCCCCTCTGGAAGCGCTTTCACTGCAAGCTGCAGATTCCCTCCTAACAGCAAGCTTTAGGATAGGGTACTGAATTGTAACTTACCTGCGGCTAATAGGGCGATTTTGGCAAAGAGAGTATCTCCTGCAGGGAAGCTGCTACGATCAAATGTTTGCCCTCATTAGACTCCCCTCTGGAAGCGCTTTCACTGCAAGCTTCAGATTCCCTCCTAACAGCAAGCTTTAGGATAGGGTACTGAATTGTAACTTACTTTCGCCTAATAATGCGATTTTGGCAAAGAGAGTATCTCCCGCAGGGAAGCTGCTAACATCAAATGTTTGCCCTCATTAGACTCCCCTCTGGTAGCGCTTTCACTGCAAGCTGCAGATTCCCCTTTAACAGCAAGCTTTAGGATAGGGTACTGAATTGTAACTTACTTTCGCCTAATAATGCGATTTTGGCAAAGAGAGTATCTCCCGCAGGGAAGCTGCTACCATCAAATGTTTGCCCTCATTAGACTCCCCTCTGGAAGCGCTTTCACTGCAAGCTGCAGATTCCCTCCTAACAGGAAGCTTTAGGATAGGGTACTGAATTGTAACTTAACTGGGGCTAATAAGGCGATATTTGGAAATAGAATATCTCCCGCAGGGAAGCTGCTACCATCAAATGTTTGCCATCATTAGACTCCCCTATGGAAGCGCTTTCACTGCAAGCTGCAGATTCCCTCCTAACAGCAAGCTTTAGCATAGGGTACTGAATTGTATCTTAACTGCGGCTAATAAGGCGATTTTGGCAAAGAGAATATCTCCCGCAGGGAAGCTGCTACCATCAAATGTTTGCCCTCATTAGACTCCCCTCTGGAACCGCTTTCACTGCAAGCTGCAGATTCCCTCCTAACAGCAAGCTTTAGGATAGGGTCCTGAATTGTAACTTACTTTCGCCTAATAATGCGATATTGGCAAAGAGACTATCTCCCGCAGGGCAGCTGCTACCATCAAATGTTTGCCCTCGTTAGACTCCCCTCCGGAAGGGCTTTCACTGCAAGCTGCAGATTCCCTCCTAACAGCAAGCTTTATGATGGAGTACTGAATTATTACTTACTTTCGCCTAATAATGCGATTTTGGCAAAGAGAGTATCTCCCGCAGGGCAGCTGCTACCATCAAATGTTTGCCCTCATTAGACTCCCCTCTGGAAGCGCTTTCACTGCAAGCTGCAGATTCCCTCCTAACAGCAAGCTTTAGGATAGGGTACTGAATTGTAACTTACTTTCGCCTAATAATGCGATTTTGGCAAAGAGACTATCTCCCGCAGGGAAGCTGCTACCATCAAATGTTTGCCCTCGTTAGACTCCCCTCTAGAAGCGCTTTCACTGCAAGCTGCAGATTCCCTCCTAACAGCAAGCTTTAGGATAGGGTACTGAATTGTAACTTACTTTCGCCTAATAATGCGATTTTGGCAAAGAGAGTATCTCCCGCAGGGAAGCTGCTACCATCAAATGTTTGCCCTCATTAGACTCCCCTCTGGAAGCGCTTTCACTGCAAGCTGCAGATTCCCTCCTAACAGCAAGCTTTAGGATAGGGTACTGAATTGTATCTTAACTGCGGATAATAAGGCAAAATTGGAAAAGAGATTATCTCCCGCAGGGAAGCTGCTACCATCAAATGTTTGCCCTCGTTAGACTCCCTTCTGGAAGCGCTTTCACTGCAAGCTGCAGATTCCCTCCTAACAGCAAGCTTTAGGATAGGGTACTGAATTGTAACTTAACTGCGGCTAATAAGGCGATTTTGGCAAAGAGAATATCTCCCGCAACGAAGCTGCTACCATCAAGTGTTTGCCCTCATTAGACTCCCCTCTGGAAGCGCTTTCACTGCAAGCTGCAGATTCCCTCCTAACAGCAAGCTTTAGGATAGGGTACTGAATTGTAACTTACTTTCGCATAATAATGCGATTTTGGCAAAGAGAGTATCTCCCGCAGTGAAGCTGCTACCATCAAATGTTTGCCCTCATTAGACTCCCCTCTGGAAGCGCTTTCACTGCAAGCTGCAGATTCCCTCCTAACAGCAAGCTTTAGGATAGGGTACTGAATTGTAACTTAATTTCGCCTAATAATGCGATTTTGGCAAAGAGAGTATCTCCCGCAGGGAAGCTGCTACCATCAAACGTTTGCCCTCGTTAGACTCCCCTCTGGAAGCGCTTTGACTGCAAGCTGCAGATTCCCTCCTAACAGCAAGCTTTAGGATAGGGTACTGAATTGTAACTTACTTTCGCCTAATAATGCGATTTTGGCAAAGAGAGTATCTCCCGCAGGGAAGCTGCTACCATCAAATGTTTGCCCTCATTAGACTCCCCTCTGGAAGCGCTTTCACTGCAAGCTGCAGATTCCCTCCTAACAGCAAGCTTTAGGATAGGGTACTGAATTGTAACTTAACTGCGGCTAATAAGGCGATTTTGGCAAAGAGAATATCTCCCGCAGGGAAGCTGCTACCATCAAATGTTTGCCCTCATTAGACTCCACTCTGGAAGCGCTTTCACTGCAAGCTGCAGATTCCCTCCTAACAGCAAGCTTTAGGATAGGGTACTGAATTGAAACTTACTTTCGCATAATAATGCGATTTTGGCAAAGAGAGTATCTCCCGCAGGGAAGCTGCTACCATCAAATGTTTGCCCTCGTTAGACTCCCCTCTTGAAGCGCTTTCACTGCAAGCTGCAGATTCCCTCCTAACAGCAAGCTTTAGGATAGGGTACTGAATTGAAACTTACTTTCGCCTAATAATGCGATTTTGGAAAAGAGAGTATCTCCCGCAGGGAAGCTGCTACCATCAAATGTTTGCCCTCATTAGACTCCCCTCTGGAAGCGCTTTCACTGCAAGCTGCAGATTCCCTCCTAACAGCAAGCTGTAGGATAGGGTACTGAATTGTATCTTACTTTCGACTAATAATGCGATTTTGGCAAAGAGAGTATCTCCCGCAGGGAAGCTGCTACCATCAAATGTTTGCCCTCATTAGACTCCCCTCTGGAAGCGCTTTCACTGCAAGCTGCAGATTCCCTCCTAACAGCAAGCTTTAGGATAGGCCACTGAATTGTAACTTAACTGCGGCTAATAAGGCGATTTTGGCAAAGAGAATATCTCCCGTAGGGAAGCTGCTACCATCAAATGTTTGCCCTCATTAGACTCCCCTCTGGAAGCGCTTTCACTGCAAGCTGCAGATTCCCTCCTAACAGCAAGCTTTAGGATAGGGTACTGAATTGAAACTTACTTTCGCCTAATAATGCGATTTTGGCAAAGAGAGTATCTCCCGCAGGGAAGCTGCTACCATCAAATGTTTGCCCTCGTTAGACTCCCCTCTGGAAGCGCTTTCACTGCAAGCTGCAGATTCCCTCCTAACAGCAAGCTTTAGGATAGGGTACTGAATTGAATATTACTTTCGCCTAATAATGCGATTTTGGCAAAGAGAGTATCTCCCGCAGAGAAGCTGCTACCATCAAATGTTTGCCCTCATTAGAGTCCCCTCTGGAAGCGCTTTCACTGCAAGCTGCAGATTCCCTCCTAACAGCAAGCTTTAGGATAGGGTACTGAATTGTAACTTACTTTCGCCTAAAAATGCGATTTTGGCAAAGAGAGTATCTCCCGCAGGGAAGCTGCTACCATCAAATGTTTGCCCTCATTAGACTCCCCTCTGGAAGCGCTTTCACTGCAAGCTGCAGATTCCCTCCTAACAGCAAGCTTTAGGATAGGGTACTGAATTGTAACTTAACTGCGGCTAATAGGGCGATTTTGGCAAAGAGAGTATCTCCCGCAGGGAAGCTGCTACCATCAAATGTTTGCCCTCCTTAGACTCCCCTCTGGAAGCGCTTTCACTGCAAGCTGCAGATTCCCTCCTAACAGCAAGCTTTAGGATAGGGTACTGAATTGTAGCTTACTTTCGCCTAATAATGCGATTTTGGCAAAGAGAGTATCTCCCGCAGGGAAGCTGCTACCATCAAATGTTTGCCCTCCTTAGACTCCCCTCTGGAAGCGCTTTCACTGCAAGCTGCAGATTCCCTCCTAACAGCAAGCTTTAGGATAGGGTACTGAATTGTATCTTACTTTCGCCTAATAATGCGATTTTGGCAAAGAGAGTATCTCCCGCAGGGAAGCTGCTACCATCAAATGTTTGCCCTCATTAGACTCCCCTCTGGAAGCGCTTTCACTGCAAGCTGCAGATTCCCTCCTAACAGCAAGCTTTAGGATAGGGTACTGAATTGTAACTTAATTTCGCCTAACAATGCGATTTTGGCAAAGAGAGTTTCTCCCGCAGGGAAGCTGCTACCATCAAACGTTTGCCCTCGTTATACTCCCCTCCGGAAGCGCTTTCACTGCAAGCTGCAGATTCCCTCCTAACAGCAAGCTTTAGGATAGGGTACTGAATTGTAACTTACTTTCGCCCAATAATGCTATATTGGCAAAGAGAGTATCTCCCGCAGGGAAGCTGCTACCATCAAATGTTTGCCCTCGTTAGACTCCCCTCTGGAAGCGCTTTCACTGCAAGCTGCAGATTCCCTCCTAACAGCAAGCTTTAGGATAAGGTACTGAATTGTAACTTAACTGCGGCTAAAAGGGCGATTTTTGCAAAGAGAATATCTCCCGCAGGGAAGCTGCTACCATCAAATGTTTGCCCTCATTAGACTCCCCTCTGGAAGCGCTTTCACTGCAAGCTGCAGATTCCCTCCTAACAGCAAGCTTTAGGATAGGGTACTGAATTGAAACTTACTTTCGCATAATAATGCGATATTGGCAAAGAGAGTATCTCCCGCAGGGAAGCTGCTACCATCAAATGTTTGCCCTCGTTAGACTCCCCTCTTGAAGCGCTTTCACTGCAAGCTGCAGATTCCCTCCTAACAGCAAGCTTTAGGATAGGGTACTGAATTGAATATTACTTTCGCCTAATAATGCGATTTTGGAAAAGAGAGTATCTCCCGCAGGGAAGCTGCTACCATCAAATGTTTGCCCTCATTAGACTCCCCTCTGGAAGCGCTTTCACTGCAAGCTGCAGATTCCCTCCTAACAGCAAGCTTTAGGATAGGGTACTGAATTGTAACATAACTGCGGCTAATAGGGCGATTTTGGCAAAGAGAGTATCTCCCGCAGGGAAGCTGCTACCATCAAATGTTTGCCCTCCTTAGACTCCCCTCTGGAAGCGCTTTCACTGCAAGCTGCAGATTCCCTCCTAACAGCAATCTTTAGGATAGGGTACTGAATTGTAACTTACTTTCGCCTAATAATGCGATTTTGGCAAAGAGAGTATCTCCCGCAGGGAAGCTGCTACCATCAAATGTTTGCCCTCCTTAGACTCCCCTCTGGAAGCGCTTTCACTGCAAGCTGCAGATTCCCTCCTAACAGCAAGCTTTAGGATAGGGTACTGAATTGTAACTTACTTTCGCCTAATAATGCGATTTTGGCAAAGAGAGTATCTCCCACAGGGAAGCTGCTACCATCAAATGTTTGCCCTCATTACACTCCCCTCTGGAAGCGCTTTCACTGCAAGCTGCAGATTCCCTCCTAACAGCAAGCTTTAGGATAAGGTACCGAATTGTAACTTACTTTCGCCTAATAATGCGATTTTTGCAAAGAGATTATCTCCCGCAGGGAAGCTGCTACCATCAAATGTTTGCCCTCATTAGACGCCCCTCTGGAAGTGCTTTCACTGCAAGCTGCAGATTGCCTCCTAACAGCAAGCTTTAGGATAGGGTACTGAATTGTAACTTAACTGCGGCTAATAAGGCGATTATGGCAAAGAGAATATCTCCCGCAGGGAAGCTGCTACCATCAAATATTTGCCCTCATTAGACTCCCCTGTGGAAGCGCTTTCACTGCAAGCTGCAGATTCCCTCCTAACAGCAAGCTTTAGGATAGGGTCCTGAATTGTAACTTATTTTCGCCTAATAATGCGATTATCGAAAAGAGAATATCTCCCGCAGGGAAGCTGCTACCATCAAATGTTTGCCCTCATTAGACTCCCCTCTGGAAGCGCTTTCACTGCAAGCTGCAGATTCCCTCCTAACAGCAAGATGTAGGACAGTGTACTGAATTGTATCTTAACTGCTGCTAATAAGGCGATTATGGCAAAGAGAATATCTCCCGCAGGGAAGCTGCTACCATCAAATATTTGCCCTCATTAGACTCCCCTCTGGAAGTGCTTTCACTGCAAGCTGCAGATTCCCTCCTAACAGCAAGCTTTAGGATAGGGTACTGAATTGTAACTTACTTTCGCCTAATAATGCGATTTTGGCAAAGAGAGTATCTCCCGCAGGGAAGCTGCTACCATCAAATGTTTGCCCTCATTAGACTCCCCTCTGGAAGCGCTTTCACTGCAAGCTGCAGATTCCCTCCTAACAGCAAGCTTTAGGATAGGGTACTGAATTGTAACTTACTTTCGCCTAATAATGCGATTTTGGCAAAGAGAGTATCTCCCGCAGGGAAGCTGCTACCATCAAATGTTTGCCCTCATTAGACTACCCTGTGGAAGCGCTTTCACTGCAAGCTGCAGATTCCCTCCTAACAGCAAGCTTTAGGATAGGGTCCTGAATTGTAACTTACTTTCAACTAATAATGCGATTTTGGCAAAGAGAGTATCTCCCGCAGGGAAGCTGCTACCATCAAATGTTTGCCCTCATTAGACTCCCCTCTGGAAGCGCTTTCACTGCAAGCTGCAGATTCCCTCCTAACAGCAAGCTTTAGGATAGGGTACTGAATTGTAACTTACTTTCGCCTAATAATGCGATTTTGGCAAAGAGAGTATCTCCGGCAGGGAAGCTGCTACCATCAAATGTTTGCCCTCATTAGACTCTCCTGTGGAAGCGCTTTCACTGCAAGCTGCAGATTCCCTCCTAACAGCAAGCTTTAGTATAGGGTACTGAATTATAACTTAATTGCGGCTAATAATGCGATTTTGGCAAAGAGACTATCTCCCGCAGGGAAGCTGCTACCATCAAATATTTGCCCTCATTAGACTCTCCTCTGGAAGCGCTTTCACTGCAAGCTGCAGATTCCCTCCTAACAGCAAGCTTTAGGATAGGGTACTGAATTGTAACTTACTTTCGCCTAATAATGCGATTTTGGCAAAGAGACTATCTCCCGCAGGGAAGCTGCTACCATCAAATGTTTGCCCTCATTAGACTCCCCTCTGGAAGCGCTTTCACTGCAAGCTGCAGATTCCCTCCTAACAGCAAGCTTTAGGATAGGGTACTGAATTGTAACTTACTTTCGCCTAATAATGCGATTTTGGCAAAGAGAGTATCTCCCGCAGGGAAGCTGCTACCATCAAATATTTGCCCTCATTAGACTCCCCTCTGGAAGCGCTTTCACTGCAAGCTGCAGATTCCCTCCTAACAGCAAGCTTTAGGATAGGGTACTGAATTGTAACTTACTTTCGCCTAATAATGCTATTTTGGCAAAGAGAGTATCTCCCACAGGGAAGCTGCTACCATCAAATGTTTGCCCTCATTAGACTCCCCTCTGGAAGCGCTTTCACTGCAAGCTGCAGATTCCCTCCTAACAGCAAGCTTTAGGATAGGGTACTGAATTGTAACTTACTTTCGCCTAATAATGCGATTTTGGCAAAGAGAGTATCTCCCGCAGGGAAGCTGCTACCATCAAATGTTTGCCCTCATTAGACTCCCCTCTGGAAGCGCTTTCACTGCAAGCTGCAGATTCCCTCCTAACAGCAAGCTTTAGGATAGTGTACTGAATTGTAACTTACTTTCGCCTAATAATGCGATTTTGGCAAAGAGAGTATCTCCCGCAGGGAAGCTGCTACCATCAAATGTTTGCCCTCATTAGACTCCCCTCTGGAAGCGCTTTCACTGCAAGCTGCAGATTCCCTCCTAACAGCAAGCTTTAGGATAGGGTACTGAATTGTAACTTAACTGCGGCTAATAAGGCGATTATGGCAAAGAGAATATCTCCCGCAGGGAAGCTGCTACCATCAAATGTTTGCCCTCATTAGACTCCGTTCTGGAAGCGCTTTCACTGCAAGCTGCAGATTCCCTCCTAACAGCAAGCTTTAGGATAGGGTACTGAATTGTAACTTACTTTCGCCTAATAATGCGATTTTGGCAAAGAGAGTATCTCCCGCAGGGAAGCTGCTACCATCAAATGTTTGCCCTCATTAGACTCCCCTCTGGAAGCGCTTTCACTGCAAGCTGCAGATTCCCTCCTAACAGCAAGCTTTAGGATAGGGTACTGAATTGTAACTTACTTTCGCCTAATAATGCGATTTTGGCAAAGAGAGTATCTCCCGCAGGGAAGCTGCTACCATCAAATGTTTGACCTCATTAGACTCCCCTCTGGAAGCGCTTTCACTGCAAGCTGCAGATTCCCTCCTAACAGCAAGCTTTAGGATAGGGTACTGAATTGTAACTTACTTTCGCCTAATAATGCGATTTTGGCAAAGAGAGTATCTCCCGCAGGGAAGCTGCTACCATCAAATGTTTGCCCTCATTAGACTCCCCTCTGGAATCGCTTTCACTGCAAGCTGCAGATTCCCTCCTAAAAGCAAGCTTTGGGATAGGGTACTGAATTGTAACTTACTTTCGCCTAATAATGCGATTTTGGCAAAGAGAGTATCTCCCGCAGGGAAGCTGCTACCATCAAATGTTTGCCCTCATTAGACTCCCCTCTGGAAGCGCTTTCACTGCAAGCTGCAGATTCCCTCCTAACAGCAAGCTTTAGGATAGGCCACTGAATTGTAACTTAACTGCGGCTAATAAGGCGATTTTGGCAAAGAGAATATCTCCCGTAGGGAAGCTGCTACCATCAAATGTTTGCCCTCATTAGACTCCCCTCTGGAAGCGCTTTCACTGCAAGCTGCAGATTCCCTCCTAACAGCAAGCTTTAGGATAGGGTCCTGAATTGTAACTTACTTTCGCCTAATAATGCGATTTTGGCAAAGAGAGTATCTCCCGCAGGGAAGCTGCTACCATCAAATGTTTGCCCTCGTTAGACTCCCCTCTGGAAGCGCTTTCACTGCAAGCTGCAGATTCCCTCCTAACAGCAAGCTTTAGGATAGGGTACTGAATTGAATATTACTTTCGCCTAATAATGCGATTTTGGCAAAGAGAGTATCTCCCGCAGAGAAGCTGCTACCATCAAATGTTTGCCCTCATTAGAGTCCCCTCTGGAAGCGCTTTCACTGCAAGCTGCAGATTCCCTCCTAACAGCAAGCTTTAGGATAGGGTACTGAATTGTAACTTACTTTCGCCTAAAAATGCGATTTTGGCAAAGAGAGTATCTCCCGCAGGGAAGCTGCTACCATCAAATGTTTGCCCTCATTAGACTCCCCTCTGGAAGCGCTTTCACTGCAAGCTGCAGATTCCCTCCTAACAGCAAGCTTTAGGATAGGGTACTGAATTGTAACTTAACTGCGGCTAATAGGGCGATTTTGGCAAAGAGAGTATCTCCCGCAGGGAAGCTGCTACCATCAAATGTTTGCCCTCCTTAGACTCCCCTCTGGAAGCGCTTTCACTGCAAGCTGCAGATTCCCTCCTAACAGCAAGCTTTAGGATAGGGTACTGAATTGAAACTTACTTTCGCATAATAATGCGATATTGGCAAAGAGAGTATCTCCCGCAGGGAAGCTGCTACCATCAAATGTTTGCCCTCGTTAGACTCCCCTCTTGAAGCGCTTTCACTGCAAGCTGCAGATTCCCTCCTAACAGCAAGCTTTAGGATAGGGTACTGAATTGTATCTTACTTTCGCCTAATAATGCGATTTTGGCAAAGAGAGTATCTCCCGCAGGGAAGCTGCTACCATCAAATGTTTGCCCTCATTAGACTCCCCTCTGGAAGCGCTTTCACTGCAAGCTGCAGATTCCCTCCTAACAGCAAGCTTTAGGATAGGGTACTGAATTGTAACTTAATTTCGCCTAACAATGCGATTTTGGCAAAGAGAGTTTCTCCCGCAGGGAAGCTGCTACCATCAAACGTTTGCCCTCGTTATACTCCCCTCCGGAAGCGCTTTCACTGCAAGCTGCAGATTCCCTCCTAACAGCAAGCTTTAGGATAGGGTACTGAATTGTAACTTACTTTCGCCCAATAATGCTATATTGGCAAAGAGAGTATCTCCCGCAGGGAAGCTGCTACCATCAAATGTTTGCCCTCATTAGACTCCCCTCTGGAAGCGCTTTCACTGCAAGCTGCAGATTCCCTCCTAACAGCAAGCTTTAGGATAGGGTACTGAATTGAAACTTACTTTCGCATAATAATGCGATATTGGCAAAGAGAGTATCTCCCGCAGGGAAGCTGCTACCATCAAATGTTTGCCCTCGTTAGACTCCCCTCTTGAAGCGCTTTCACTGCAAGCTGCAGATTCCCTCCTAACAGCAAGCTTTAGGATAGGGTACTGAATTGAATATTACTTTCGCCTAATAATGCGATTTTTGAAAAGAGAGTATCTCCCGCAGGGAAGCTGCTACCATCAAATGTTTGCCCTCATTAGACTCCCCTCTGGAAGCGCTTTCACTGCAAGCTGCAGATTCCCTCCTAACAGCAAGCTTTAGGATAGGGTACTGAATTGTAACATAACTGCGGCTAATAGGGCGATTTTGGCAAAGAGAGTATCTCCCGCAGGGAAGCTGCTACCATCAAATGTTTGCCCTCCTTAGACTCCCCTCTGGAAGCGCTTTCACTGCAAGCTGCAGATTCCCTCCTAACAGCAATCTTTAGGATAGGGTACTGAATTGTAACTTACTTTCGCATAATAATGCGATTTTGGCAAAGAGAGTATCTCCCGCAGGGAAGCTGCTACCATCAAATGTTTGCCCTCCTTAGACTCCCCTCTGGAAGCGCTTTCACTGCAAGCTGCAGATTCCCTCCTAACAGCAAGCTTTAGGATAGGGTACTGAATTGTAACTTACTTTCGCCTAATAATGCGATTTTGGCAAAGAGAGTATCTCCCACAGGGAAGCTGCTACCATCAAATGTTTGCCCTCATTACACTCCCCTCTGGAAGCGCTTTCACTGCAAGCTGCAGATTCCCTCCTAACAGCAAGCTTTAGGATAAGGTACCGAATTGTAACTTACTTTCGCCTAATAATGCGATTTTGGCAAAGAGATTATCTCCCGCAGGGAAGCTGCTACCATCAAATGTTTGCCCTCATTAGACGCCCCTCTTGAAGTGCTTTCACTGCAAGCTGCAGATTGCCTCCTAACAGCAAGCTTTAGGATAGGGTACTGAATTGTAACTTAACTGCGGCTAATAAGGCGATTATGGCAAAGAGAATATCTCCCGCAGGGAAGCTGCTACCATCAAATATTTGCCCTCATTAGACTCCCCTGTGGAAGCGCTTTCACTGCAAGCTGCAGATTCCCTCCTAACAGCAAGCTTTAGGATAGGGTCCTGAATTGTAACTTATTTTCGCCTAATAATGCGATTATGGAAAAGAGAATATCTCCCGCAGGGAAGCTGCTACCATCAAATGTTTGCCCTCATTAGACTCCCCTCTGGAAGCGCTTTCACTGCAAGCTGCAGATTCCCTCCTAACAGCAAGATGTAGGACAGTGTACTGAATTGTATCTTAACTGCTGCTAATAAGGCGATTATGGCAAAGAGAATATCTCCCGCAGGGAAGCTGCTACCATCAAATATTTGCCCTCATTAGACTCCCCTCTGGAAGTGCTTTCACTGCAAGCTGCAGATTCCCTCCTAACAGCAAGCTTTAGGATAGGGTACTGAATTGTAACTTACTTTCGCCTAATAATGCGATTTTGGCAAAGAGAGTATCTCCCGCAGGGAAGCTGCTACCATCAAATGTTTGCCCTCATTAGACTCCCCTCTGGAAGCGCTTTCACTGCAAGCTGCAGATTCCCTCCTAACAGCAAGCTTTAGGATAGGGTACTGAATTGTAACTTACTTTCGCCTAATAATGCGATTTTGGCAAAGAGAGTATCTCCCGCAGGGAAGCTGCTACCATCAAATGTTTGCCCTCATTAGACTACCCTGTGGAAGCGCTTTCACTGCAAGCTGCAGATTCCCTCCTAACAGCAAGCTTTAGGATAGGGTCCTGAATTGTAACTTACTTTCAACTAATAATGCGATTTTGGCAAAGAGAGTATCTCCCGCAGGGAAGCTGCTACCATCAAATGTTTGCCCTCATTAGACTCCCCTCTGGAAGCGCTTTCACTGCAAGCTGCAGATTCCCTCCTAACAGCAAGCTTTAGGATAGGGTACTGAATTGTAACTTACTTTCGCCTAATAATGCGATTTTGGCAAAGAGAGTATCTCCGGCAGGGAAGCTGCTACCATCAAATGTTTGCCCTCATTAGACTCTCCTGTGGAAGCGCTTTCACTGCAAGCTGCAGATTCCCTCCTAACAGCAAGCTTTAGTATAGGGTACTGAATTATAACTTAATTGCGGCTAATAATGCGATTTTGGCAAAGAGAATATCTCCCGCAGGGAAGCTGCTACCATCAAATATTTGCCCTCATTAGACTCTCCTCTGGAAGCGCTTTCACTGCAAGCTGCAGATTCCCTCCTAACAGCAAGCTTTAGGATAGGGTACTGAATTGTAACTTACTTTCGCCTAATAATGCGATTTTGGCAAAGAGACTATCTCCCGCAGGGAAGCTGCTACCATCAAATGTTTGCCCTCATTAGACTCCCCTCTGGAAGCGCTTTCACTGCAAGCTGCAGATTCCCTCCTAACAGCAAGCTTTAGGATAGGGTACTGAATTGTAACTTACTTTCGCCTAATAATGCGATTTTGGCAAAGAGAGTATCTCCCGCAGGGAAGCTGCTACCATCAAATATTTGCCCTCATTAGACTCCCCTCTGGAAGCGCTTTCACTGCAAGCTGCAGATTCCCTCCTAACAGCAAGCTTTAGGATAGGGTACTGAATTGTAACTTACTTTCGCCTAATAATGCTATTTTGGCAAAGAGAGTATCTCCCACAGGGAAGCTGCTACCATCAAATGTTTGCCCTCATTAGACTCCCCTCTGGAAGCGCTTTCACTGCAAGCTGCAGATTCCCTCCTAACAGCAAGCTTTAGGATAGTGTACTGAATTGTAACTTACTTTCGCCTAATAATGCGATTTTGGCAAAGAGAGTATCTCCCGCAGGGAAGCTGCTACCATCAAATGTTTGCCCTCATTAGACTCCCCTCTGGAAGCGCTTTCACTGCAAGCTGCAGATTCCCTCCTAACAGCAAGCTTTAGGATAGGGTACTGAATTGTAACTTAACTGCGGCTAATAAGGCGATTATGGCAAAGAGAATATCTCCCGCAGGGAAGCTGCTACCATCAAATATTTGCCCTCATTAGACTCCCCTGTGGAAGCGCTTTCACTGCAAGCTGCAGATTCCCTCCTAACAGCAAGCTTTAGGATAGGGTCCTGAATTGTAACTTATTTTCGCCTAATAATGCGATTATGGAAAAGAGAATATCTCCCGCAGGGAAGCTGCTACCATCAAATGTTTGCCCTCATTAGACTCCCCTCTGGAAGCGCTTTCACTGCAAGCTGCAGATTCCCTCCTAACAGCAAGATGTAGGACAGTGTACTGAATTGTATCTTAACTGCTGCTAATAAGGCGATTATGGCAAAGAGAATATCTCCCGCAGGGAAGCTGCTACCATCAAATATTTGCCCTCATTATACTCCCCTCTGGAAGTGCTTTCACTGCAAGCTGCAGATTCCCTCCTAACAGCAAGCTTTAGGATAGGGTACTGAATTGTAACTTACTTTCGCCTAATAATGCGATTTTGGCAAAGAGAGTATCTCCCGCAGGGAAGCTGCTACCATCAAATGTTTGCCCTCATTAGACTCCCCTCTGGAAGCGCTTTCACTGCAAGCTGCAGATTCCCTCCTAACAGCAAGCTTTAGGATAGGGTACTGAATTGTAACTTACTTTCGCCTAATAATGCGATTTTGGCAAAGAGAGTATCTCCCGCAGGGAAGCTGCTACCATCAAATGTTTGCCCTCATTAGACTACCCTGTGGAAGCGCTTTCACTGCAAGCTGCAGATTCCCTCCTAACAGCAAGCTTTAGGATAGGGTCCTGAATTGTAACTTACTTTCAACTAATAATGCGATTTTGGCAAAGAGAGTATCTCCCGCAGGGAAGCTGCTACCATCAAATGTTTGCCCTCATTAGACTCCCCTCTGGAAGCGCTTTCACTGCAAGCTGCAGATTCCCTCCTAACAGCAAGCTTTAGGATAGGGTACTGAATTGTAACTTACTTTCGCCTAATAATGCGATTTTGGCAAAGAGAGTATCTCCGGCAGGGAAGCTGCTACCATCAAATGTTTGCCCTCATTAGACTCTCCTGTGGAAGCGCTTTCACTGCAAGCTGCAGATTCCCTCCTAACAGCAAGCTTTAGTATAGGGTACTGAATTATAACTTAATTGCGGCTAATAATGCGATTTTGGCAAAGAGAATATCTCCCGCAGGGAAGCTGCTACCATCAAATATTTGCCCTCATTAGACTCTCCTCTGGAAGCGCTTTCACTGCAAGCTGCAGATTCCCTCCTAACAGCAAGCTTTAGGATAGGGTACTGAATTGTAACTTACTTTCGCCTAATAATGCGATTTTGGCAAAGAGACTATCTCCCGCAGGGAAGCTGCTACCATCAAATGTTTGCCCTCATTAGACTCCCCTCTGGAAGCGCTTTCACTGCAAGCTGCAGATTCCCTCCTAACAGCAAGCTTTAGGATAGGGTACTGAATTGTAACTTACTTTCGCCTAATAATGCGATTTTGGCAAAGAGAGTATCTCCCGCAGGGAAGCTGCTACCATCAAATATTTGCCCTCATTAGACTCCCCTCTGGAAGCGCTTTCACTGCAAGCTGCAGATTCCCTCCTAACAGCAAGCTTTAGGATAGGGTACTGAATTGTAACTTACTTTCGCCTAATAATGCTATTTTGGCAAAGAGAGTATCTCCCACAGGGAAGCTGCTACCATCAAATGTTTGCCCTCATTAGACTCCCCTCTGGAAGCGCTTTCACTGCAAGCTGCAGATTCCCTCCTAACAGCAAGCTTTAGGATAGTGTACTGAATTGTAACTTACTTTCGCCTAATAATGCGATTTTGGCAAAGAGAGTATCTCCCGCAGGGAAGCTGCTACCATCAAATGTTTGCCCTCATTAGACTCCCCTCTGGAAGCGCTTTCACTGCAAGCTGCAGATTCCCTCCTAACAGCAAGCTTTAGGATAGGGTACTGAATTGTAACTTAACTGCGGCTAATAAGGCGATTATGGCAAAGAGAATATCTCCCGCAGGGAAGCTGCTACCATCAAATGTTTGCCCTCATTAGACTCCGTTCTGGAAGCGCTTTCACTGCAAGCTGCAGATTCCCTCCTAACAGCAAGCTTTAGGATAGGGTACTGAATTGTAACTTACTTTCGCCTAATAATGCGATTTTGGCAAAGAGAGTATCTCCCGCAGGGAAGCTGCTACCATCAAATGTTTGCCCTCATTAGACTCCCCTCTGGAAGCGCTTTCACTGCAAGCTGCAGATTCCCTCCTAACAGCAAGCTTTAGGATAGGGTACTGAATTGTAACTTACTTTCGCCTAATAATGCGATTTTGGCAAAGAGAGTATCTCCCGCAGGGAAGCTGCTACCATCAAATGTTTGACCTCATTAGACTCCCCTCTGGAAGCGCTTTCACTGCAAGCTGCAGATTCCCTCCTAACAGCAAGCTTTAGGATAGGGTACTGAATTGTAACTTACTTTCGCCTAATAATGCGATTTTGGCAAAGAGAGTATCTCCCGCAGGGAAGCTGCTACCATCAAATGTTTGCCCTCATTAGACTCCCCTCTGGAAGCGCTTTCACTGCAAGCTGCAGATTCCCTCCTAAAAGCAAGCTTTGGGATAGGGTACTGAATTGTAACTTACTTTCGCCTAATAATGCGATTTTGGCAAAGAGAGTATCTCCCGCAGGGAAGCTGCTACCATCAAATGTTTGCCCTCGTTAGACTCCCCTCTGGAAGCGCTTTCACTGCAAGCTGCAGATTCCCTCCTAACAGCAAGCTTTAGGATAGGGTACTGAATTGTAACTTACTTTCGCCTAATAATGCGATTTTGGCAAAGAGAGTATCTCCCGCAGGGAAGCTGCTAACATCAAATGTTTGCCCTCATTAGACTCCCCTCTGGAAGCGCTTTCACTGCAAGCTGCAGATTCCCTCCTAACAGCAAGCTTTAGGATAGGGTACTGAATTGTAACTTACTTTCGCCTAATAATACGATTTTGGCAAAGAGAGTATCTCCCGCAGGGAAGCTGCCACCATCAAATGTTTGCCCTCATTAGACTCCCCTCTGGAAGCGCTTTCACTGCAAGCTGCAGATTCCCTCCTAACAGCAAGCTTTAGGATAGGGTACTGAATTGTAACTTAACTGCGGCTAATAAGGCAATTTTGGCAAAGAGACTATCTCCCGCAGGGAAGCTGCTACCATCAAATGTTTGCCCTCATTAGACTCCCCTCTGGAAGCGCTTTCACTGCAAGCTGCAGATTCCTTCCTAACAGCAAGCTTTAGGACAGGGTACTGAATTGTAAGTTACTTTCGCCTAATAATGCGATTTTTGCAAAGAGACTATAACTCGCAGGGAAGCTGCTGCCACCAAATGTTTGCCCTCATTAGACTCCCCTCTGGAAGCGCTTTCACTGCAAGCTGCAGATTCCTTCCTAACAGCAAGGTTTAGGATAGGGTACTGAATTGTAACTTACTTTCGCCTAATAATGCGATTTTGGCAAAGAGAGTATCTCCCGCAGGGAAGCTGCTACCATCAAATGTTTACCCTCGTTAGACTCCCCTCTGGAAGCGCTTTCACTGCAAGCTGCAGATTCCCTCCTAACAGCAAGCTTTAGGATAGGGTACTGAATTGTAACTTACTTTCGCCTAATAATGCGATTTTGGCAAAGAGAGTATCTCCCGCAGGGAAGCTGCTACCATCAAATGTTTGCCCTCATTAGACTCCCCTCTGGAAGCGCTTTCACTGCAAGCTGCAGATTCCCTCCTAACAGCAAGCTTTAGGATAGGGTACTGAATTGTAACTTACTTTCGCCTAATAATGCGATTTTTGCAAAGAGAGTATCTCCCGCAGGGAATCTGCTACCATCAAATGTTTGCCCTCATTAGACTGCCCTCTGGAAGCGCTTTCACTGGAAGCTGCAGATTCCCTCCTAACAGCAAGCTTTAGGATAGGGTACTGAATTGTAACTTACTTTCGCCTAGTAATGCGATTTTGGCAAAGAGAGTATCTCCCGCAGGGAAGCTGCTACCATCAAATGTTTGCCCTCGTTAGACTCCCCTCTGGAAGCGCTTTCACTGCAAGCTGCAGATTCCCTCCTAACAGCAAGCTTTAGGATAGTGTACTGAATTGTAACTTACTTTCGCCTAATAATGCGATTTTGGCAAAGAGACTATCTCCCGCAGGGAAGCTGCTAACATCAAATGTTTGCCCTCATTAGACTCCCCTCTGGAAGCACTTTCACTGCAAGCTGCAGATTCCCTCCTAACAGCAAGCTTTAGGATAGGGTACTGAATTGTAACTTACTTTCGCCTAATAATGCGATTTTGGCAAAGAGAGTATCTCCCGCAGGGAAGCTGCTACCATCAAATGTTTGCCCTCATTAGACTCCCCTCTGGAAGCGCTTTCACTGCAAGCTGCATATTCCCTCCTAACAGCAAGCTTTAGGATAGGGTACTGAATTGTAACTTAACTGCGGCTAATAAGGCAATTTTGGCAAAGAGACTATCTCCCGCAGGGAAGCTGCTACCATCAAATGTTTGCCCTCATTAGACTCCCCTCTGGAAGCGCTTTCACTGCAAGCTGTAGATTCCCTCCTAACAGTAAGCTTTAGGATAAGGTACTGAATTGTAACTTACTTTCGCCTAGTAATGCGATTATGGCAAAGAGAGTATCTCCCGCAGGGAAGCTGCTACCATCAAATATTTGCCCTCATTAGACTCCCCTCTGGAAGCGCTTTCACTGCAAGCTGCAGATTCCCTCCTAACAGCAAGCTTTAGGATAGGGTCCTGAATTGTAACTTACTTTCGCCTAATAATGCGATTTTGGCAAAGAGAGTATCTCCCGCAGGGAAGCTGCTACCATCAAATGTTTGCCCTCATTAGACTCCCCTCTGGAAGCGCTTTCACTGCAAGCTGCAGATTCCCTCCTAACAGCAAGCTTTAGGATAGGGTACTGAATTGTAACTTACTTTCGCCTAATAATGCGATTTTGGCAAAGAGAGTATCTCCCGCAGGGAAGCTGCTACCATCAAATGTTTGCCCTCATTAGACTCCCCTCTGGAAGCGCTCTCACTGCAAGCTGCAGATTCCCTCCTAACAGCAAGCTTTAGGATAGGGTACTGAATTGTAACTTAACTGCGGCTAATAATGCGATTTTGGAAAAGAGAATATCTCCCGCAGGGAAGCTGTTACCATCAAATGTTTGCCCTCCTTAGACTCCCCTCTGGAAGCGCTTTCACTGCAAGCTGCAGATTCCTTCCTAACAGCAAGCTTTAGGATAGGGTACTGATTTGTAACTTACTTTCGCCTAATAATGCGATTTTGGCAAAGAGACTATCTCCCGCAGGGAATCTGCTACCATCAAATGTTTGCCCTCGTTAGACTCCCCTCTGGAAGCGCTTTCACTGCAAGCTGCAGATTCCCTCCTAACAGCAAGCTGTAGGACAGTGTACTGAATTGTAACTTAACTGCGGCTAATAATGCGATTTTGGCAAAGAGAGTATCTCCCGCAGGGAAGCTGCTACCATCAAATGTTTGCCCTCATTAGACTCCCCTCTGGAAGCGCTTTCACTGCAAGCTGCAGATTCCCTCCTAACAGCAAGCTTTAGGATAGGGTACTGAATTGTAACTTACTTTCGCCTAATAATGCGATTTTGGCAAAGAGAGTATCTCCCGCAGGGAAGCTGCTACCATCAAATGTTTGCCCTCATTAGACTCCCCTCTGGAAGCGCTTTCACTGCAAGCTGCAGATTCCTTCCTAACAGCAAGCTTTAGGATAGGGTACTGAATTGTATCTTACTTTCGCCTAATAATGCGATTCTGGCAAAGAGAGTATCTCCCGCAGGGAAGCTGCTACCATCAAATGTTTGCCCTCATTAGACTCCCCTCTGGAAGCGCTTTCACTGCAAGCTGCAGATTCCCTCCTAACAGCAAGTTTTAGGATAGGGTACTGAATTGTAACTTACTTTCGCCTAATAATGCGATTTTGGCAAAGAGAGTATCTCCCGCAGGGAAGCTGCTACCATCAAATGTTTGCCCTCATTAGACTCCCCTCTGGAAGCGCTTTCACTGCAAGCTGCAGATTCCTTCCTAACAGCAAGCTTTAGGATAGGGTACTGAATTGTAACTTAACTACGGCTAATAATGCGATTTTGGCAAAGAGAGTATCTCCCGCAGGGAAGCTGCTACCATCAAATATTTGCCCTCATTAGACTCCCCTCTGGAAGCGCTTTCACTGCAAGCTGCAGATTCCCTCCTAACAGCAAGCTTTAGGATAGGGTACTGAATTGTAACTTACTTTCGCCTAATAATGCTATTTTGGCAAAGAGACTATCTCCCCCAGGGAAGCTGCTACCATCAAATGTTTGCCCTCATTAGACTCCCCTCTGGAAGCGCTTTCACTGCAAGCTGCAGATTCCTTCCTAACAGCAAGCTTTAGGATAGGGTACTGAATTGTAACTTACTTTCGCCTAATAATGCGATATTGGCAAAGAGAGTATCTCCCGCAGGGAAGCTGCTACCATCAAATCTTTGCCCTCGTTAGACTCCCCTCTGGAAGCGCTTTCACTGCAAGCTGCAGATTCCCTCCTAACAGCAAGCTTTAGGATAGGGTACTGAATTGTAACTTAACTGCGGCTAATAAGGCGATTTTGGCAAAGAGAGTATCTCCCGCAGGGAAGCTGCTACCATCAAATGTTTGCCCTCATTAGACTCCCCTCTGGAAGCGCTTTCACTGCAAGCTGCAGATTCCCTCCTAACAGCAAGCTTTAGGATAGGGTACTGAATTGTATCTTACTTTCGCCTAATAATGCGATTTTGGCAAAGAGAATATCTCCCGCAGGGAAGCTGCTACCATCAAATGTTTGCCCTCATTAGAGTCCCCTCTGGAAGCGCTTTCACTGCAAGCTGCAGATTCCCTCCTAACAGCAAGCTTTAGGATAGGGTGCTGAATTGTAACTTAACTGCGGCTAATAATGCGATTTTGGGAAAGAGACTATAACTCGCAGGGTAGCTGCTGCCACCAAATGTTTGCCCTCATTAGACTCCCCTCTGGAAGCGCTTTCACTGCAAGCTGCAGATTCCCTCCTAACAGCAAGCTTTAGGATAGGGTACTGAATTGTAACTCTACTTTCGCCTAATAATGCGATTTTGGCAAAGAGAGTATCTCCCGCAGGGAAGCTGATACCATCAAATGTTTGCCCTCGTTAGACTCCCCTCTGGAAGCGCTTTCACTGCAAGCTGCAGATTCCCTCCTAACAGCAAGCTTTAGGATAGGGTACTGAATTGTAACTTACTTTCGCCTAATAATGCGATTTTGGAAAAGAGAGTATCTCCCGCAGGGAAGCTGCTACCATCAAATGTTTGCCCTCATTAGACTCCCCTCTGGAAGCGCTTTCACTGCAAGCTGCAGATTCCCTCCTAACAGCAAGCTTTAGGATAGGGTACTGAATTGTAACTTACTTTCGCCTAATAATGCGATTTTGGCAAAGAGACTATCTCCCGCAGGGAAGCTGCTACCATCAAATGTTTGCCCTCATTAGACTCCCCTCTGGAAGCGCTTTCACTGCAAGCTGCAGATTCCCTCCTAACAGCAAGCTTTAGGATAGGGTACTGAATTGTAACTTACTTTCGCCTAATAATGCGATTTTGTCAAAGAGAGTATCTCCCGCAGGGAAGCTGCTACCATCAAATGTTTGCCCTCATTAGACTCCCCTCTGGAAGCGCTTTCACTGCAAGCTGCAGATTCCCTCCTAACAGCAAGCTTTAGGATAGGGTACTGAATTGTAACTTACTTTCGCCTAATAATGCGATTATGGCAAAGAGAGTATCTCCTGCAGGGAAGCTGCTACCATCAAATGTTTGCCCTCGTTAGACTCCCCTCTGGAAGTGCTTTCACTGCAAGCTGCAGATTCCCTCCTAACAGCAAGCTTTAGGATAGGGTACTGAATTGTAACTTACTTTCGCCTAGTAATGCGATTTTGGCAAAGAGAATATCTCCCGCAGGGAAGCTGCTACCATCAAATGTTTGCCCTCCTTAGACTCCCCTCTGGAAGCGCTTTCACTGCAAGCTGCAGATTCCTTCCTAACAGCAAGCTTTAGGATAGGGTACTGAATTGTATCTTACTTTCGCCTAATAATGCGATTCTGGCAAAGAGAGTATCTCCCGCAGGGAAGCTGCTACCATCAAATATTTGCCCTCATTAGACTCCCCTCTGGAAGCGCTTTCACTGCAAGCTGCAGATTCCCTCCTAACAGCAAGCTTTAGGATAGGGTACTGAATTGTAACTTACTTTCGCCTAATAATGCTATTTTGGCAAAGAGACTATCTCCCCCAGGGAAGCTGCTACCATCAAATGTTTGCCCTCATTAGACTCCCCTCTGGAAGCGCTTTCACTGCAAGCTGCAGATTCCCTCCTAACAGCAAGCTTTAGGATAGGGTACTGAATTGTATCTTACTTTCGCCTAATAATGCGATATTGGCAAAGAGAATATCTCCCGCAGGGAAGCTGCTACCATCAAATGTTTGCCCTCATTAGACTCCCCTCTGGAAGCGCTTTCACTGCAAGCTGCAGATTCCCTCCTAACAGCAAGCTTTAGGATAGGGTACTGAATTGTAACTTAACTGCTGCTAATAAGGCGATTATGGCAAAGAGACTATCTCCCGCAGGGAAGCTGCTACCATCAAATTTTTGCCCTCATTAGACTCCCCTCTGGAAGCGCTTTCACTGCAAGCTGCAGATTCCTTCCTAACAGCAAGCTTTAGGATAGGGTACTGAATTGTAACTTACTTTCGCCTAATAATGCGATTTTGGCAAAGAGAGTATCTCCCGCAGGGAAGCTGCTACCATCAAATCTTTGCCCTCGTTAGACTCCCCTCTGGAAGCGCTTTCACTGCAAGCTGCAGATTCCCTCCTAACAGCAAGCTTTAGGATAGGGTACTGAATTGTAACTTAACTGCGGCTAATAAGGCGATTTTGGCAAAGAGACTATCTCCCGCAGGGAAGCTGCTACCATCAAATGTTTGCCCTCATTAGACTCCCCTCTGGAAGCGCTTTTACTGCAAGCAGCATATTCCCTCCTAACAGCAAGCTTTAGGATAGGGTACTGAATTGTGACTTACTTTCGCCTAATAATGCGATTTTGGCAAAGAGACTATCTCCCGCAGGGAAGCTGCTACCATCAAATGTTTGCCCTCATTAGACTCCCCTGTGGAAGCGCTTTCACTGCAAGCTGCAGATTCCCTTCTAACAGCAGTCTTTAGGATAGTGTACTGAATTGTAACTTACTTTCGCCTAATAATGCGATTTTGGCAAAGAGAGTATCTCCCGCAGGGAAGCTGCTACCATCAAATGTTTGCCCTCATTAGACTCCCCTCTGGAAGCGCTTTCACTGCAAGCTGCAGATTCCCTCCTAACAGCAAGCTTTAGGATAGGGTACTGAATTGTATCTTACTTTCGCATAATAATGCGATTTTGGCAAAGAGAATATCTCCCGCAGGGAAGCTGCTACCATCAAATGTTTGCCCTCATTAGACTCCCCTCTGGAAGCGCTTTCACTGCAAGCTGCAGATTCCCTCCTAACAGCAAGCTTTAGGATAGGGTACTGAATTGTATCTTACTTTCGCCTAATAATGCGATTTTGGCAAAGAGAATATCTCCCGCAGGGAAGCTGCTACCATCAAATGTTTGCCCTCATTAGACTCCCCTCTGGAAGCGCTTTCACTGCAAGCTGCAGATTCCCTCCTAACAGCAAGCTTTAGGATAGGGTGCTGAATTGTAACTTAACTGCGGCTAATAATGCGATTTTGGGAAAGAGACTATAACTCGCAGGGTAGCTGCTGCCACCAAATGTTTGCCCTCATTAGACTCCCCTCTGGAAGCGCTTTCACTGCAAGCTGCAGATTCCCTCCTAACAGCAAGCTTTAGGATAGGGTACTGAATTGTAACTCTACTTTCGCCTAATAATGCGATTTTGGCAAAGAGAGTATCTCCCGCAGGGAAGCTGCTACCATCAAATGTTTGCCCTCATTAGACTCCCCTCTGGAAGCGCTTTCACTGCAAGCTGCAGATTCCCTCCTAACAGCAAGCTTTAGGATAGGGTACTGAATTGTAACTTACTTTCGCCTAATAATGCGATTTTGGCAAAGAGACTATCTCCCGCAGGGAAGCTGCTACCATCAAATGTTTGCCCTCATTAGACTCCCCTGTGGAAGCGCTTTCACTGCAAGCTGTAGATTCCCTCCTAACAGTAAGCTTTAGGATAGGGTACTGAATTGTAACTTACTTTCGCCTAGTAATGCGATTTTGGCAAAGAGAGTATCTCCCGCAGGGAAGCTGCTACCATCAAATGTTTGCCCTCATTAGACTCCCCTCTGGAAGCGCTTTCACTGCAAGCTGCAGATTCCCTCCTAACAGCAAGCTTTAGGATATGGTACTGAATTGTAACTTACTTTCGCCTAATAATGCGATTTTGGCAAAGAGACTATAACTCGCAGGGTAGCTGCTGCCACCAAATGTTTGCCCTCATTAGACTCCCCTCTGGAAGCGCTTTCACTGCAAGCTGCAGATTCCCTCCTAACAGCAAGCTTTAGGATAGGGTACTGAATTGTAACTTACTTTCGCCTAATAATGCGATTATGGCAAAGAGAGTATCTCCTGCAGGGAAGCTGCTACCATCAAATGTTTGCCCTCGTTAGACTCCCCTCTGGAAGTGCTTTCACTGCAAGCTGCAGATTCCCTCCTAACAGCAAGCTTTAGGATAGGGAACTGAATTGTAACTTACTTTCGCCTAATAATGCGATTTTGGCAAAGAGAGTATCTCCCGCAGGGAAGCTGCTACCATCAAATCTTTGCCCTCATTAGACTCCCCTCTGGAAGCGCTTTCACTGCAAGCTGCAGATTCCCTCCTAACAGCAAGCTTTAGGATAGGGTACTGAATTGTAACTTACTTTTGCCTAATAATGCGATTTTGGCAAAGAGAGTATCTCCCGCAGTGAAGCTGCTACCATCAAATGTTTGCCCTCATTAGACTCCCCTCTGGAAGTGCTTTCACTGCAAGCTGCAGATTCCCTCCTAACAGCAAGCTTTAGGATAGGGTACTGAATTGTAACTTACTTTCGCCTAATAATGCGATTTTGGCAAAGAGAGTATCTCCGGCAGGGAAGCTGCTACCATCAAATGTTTGCCCTCATTAGACTCCCCTCTGGAAGTGCTTTCACTGCAAGCTGCAGATTCCCTCCTAACAGCAAGCTTTAGGATAGGGTACTGAATTGTAACTTAACTGCGGCTAATAAGGAGAATATGGCAAAGAGAATATCTCCCGCAGGGAAGCTGCTACCATCAAATATTTGCCCTCATTAGACTCCCCTCTGGAAGCGCTTTCACTGCAAGCTGCAGATTCCCTCCTAACAGCAAGCTGTAAGACAGTGTACTGAATTGTAACTTAACTGCGGCTAATAAGGTGATTATGGCAAAGAGAATATCTCCCGCAGGGAAGCTGCTACCATCAAATGCTTGCCCTCATTAGACTCCCCTCTGGAAGCGCTTTCACTGCAAGCTGCAGATTCCCTCCTAACAGCAAGATTTAGGATAGTGTACTGAATTGTAACTTACTTTCGCCTAATAATGCGATTTTGGCAAAGAGAGTATCTCCCGCAGGGAAGCTGCTACCATCAAATGTTTGCCCTCATTAGACTCCCCTCGGGAAGCGCTTTCACTGCAAGCTGCAGATTCCCTCCTAACAGCAAGCTTTAGGATAGGGTCCTGAATTGTAACTTACTTTCGCCTAATAATGCGATTTTGGCAAAGAGAGTATCTCCCGCAGGGAAGCTGCTACCATCAAATGTTTGCCCTCATTAGACTCCCCTCTGGAAGCGCTTTCACTGCAAGCTGCAGATTCCCTCCTAACAGCAAGCTTTAGGATAGGGTACTGAATTGTAACTTACTTTCGCCTAATAATGCGATTTTGGCAAAGAGAGTATCTCCGGCAGGGAAGCTGCTACCATCAAATGTTTGCCCTCATTAGACTCCCCTCTGGAAGCGCTTTCACTGCAAGCTGCAGATTCCCTCCTAACAGCAAGCTTTAGGATAGGGTACTGAATTGTAACTTAACTGCGGCTAATAAGGAGAATTTGGCAAAGAGAATATCTCCCGCAGGGAAGCTGCTACCATCAAATGTTTGCCCTCATTAGACTCCCCTCTGGAAGCGCTTTCACTGCAAGCTGCAGATTCCCTCCTAACAGCAAGCTTTAGGATAGGGTACTGAATTGTAACTTACTTTCGCCTAATAATGCGATTTTGGCAAAGAGAGTATCTCCGGCAGGGAAGCTGCTACCATCAAATGTTTGCCCTCATTAGACTCCCCTCTGGAAGCGCTTTCACTGCAAGCTGCAGATTCCCTCCTAACAGCAAGCTTTAGGATAGGGTACTGAATTGTAACTTAACTGCGGCTAATAAGGAGAATTTGGCAAAGAGAATATCTCCCGCAGGGAAGCTGCTACCATCAAATGTTTGCCCTCATTAGACTCCCCTCTGGAAGCGCTTTCACTGCAAGCTGCAAATTCCCTCCTAACAGCAAGCTGTAGGACAGTGTACTGAATTGTAACTTAACTGCGGCTAATAAGGCGATTTTGGCAAAGAGAATATCTCCCGCAGGGAAGCTGCTACCATCAAATGCTTGCCCTCATTAGACTCCCCTCTGGAAGCGCTTTCACTGCAAGCTGCAGATTCCCTCCTAACAGCAAGCTTTAGGATAGGGTACTGAATTGTAACTTACTTTCGCATAATAATGCGATTTTGGAAAAGAGACTATCTCCCGCAGGGAAGCTGCTACCATCAAATATTTGCCCTCATTAGACTCCCCTCTGGAAGCGCTTTCACTGCAAGCTGCAGATTCCCTCCTAACAGCAAGCTTTAGGATAGGGTACTGAATTGTAACTTACTTTCGCCTAATAATGCGATTTTGGCAAAGAGATTATCTCCCGCAGGGAAGCTGTTACCATCAAATGTTTACCCTCATTAGACTCCCCTCTGGAAGTGCATTCACTGCAAGCTGCAGATTCCCTCCTAACAGCAAGCCTTAGGATAGGGTACTGAATTGTAACTTACTTTCGCCTAATAATGCGATTTTGGCAAAGAGAGTATCTCCCGCAGGGCAGCTGCTACCATCAAATGTTTGCCCTCATTAGACTCCCGTCTGGAAGCGCTTTCACTGCAAGCTGCAGATTCCCTCCTAACAGCAAGCTTTAGGATAGGGTACTGAATTGTAACTTACTTTCGCCTAATAATGCGATTTTGTCAAAGAGAGTATCTCCCGCAGGGAAGCTGCTACCATCAAATGTTTGCCCTCATTAGACTCCCCTGTGGAAGCGCTTTCACTGCAAGCTGCAGATTCCCTCCTAACAGCAAGCTTTAGGATAGGGTACTGAATTGTAACTTACTTTCGCATAATAATGCGATTTTGGAAAAGAGACTATCTCCCGCAGGGAATCTGCTACCATCAAATATTTGCCCTCATTAGACTCCCCTCTGGAAGCGCTTTCACTGCAAGCTGCAGATTCCCTCCTAACAGCAAGCTTTAGGATAGGGTACTGAATTGTAACTTACTTTCGCCTAATAATGCGATTTTGGCAAAGAGAGTATCTCCCGCAGGGAAGCTGTTACCATCAAATGTTTACCCTCATTAGACTCCCCTCTGGAAGTGCATTCACTGCAAGCTGCAGATTCCCTCCTAACAGCAAGCTTTAGGATAGGGTACTGAATTGTAACTTACTTTCGCCTAATAATGCGATTTTGGCAAAGAGAGTATCTCCCGCAGGGCAGCTGCTACCATCAAATGTTTGCCCTCATTAGACTCCCGTCTGGAAGCGCTTTCACTGCAAGCTGCAGATTCCCTCCTAACAGCAAGCTTTAGGATAGGGTACTGAATTGTAACTTACTTTCGCCTAATAATGCGATTTTGGCAAAGAGAGTATCTCCCGCAGGGAAGCTGCTACCATCAAATGTTTGCCCTCATTAGACTCCCCTCTGGAAGCGCTTTCACTGCAAGCTGCAGATTCCCTCCTAACAGCAAGCTTTAGGATAGGGTAATGAATTGTATATTAAGTGCGGCTAATAAGGCGAATTTGGCAAAGAGAATATCTCCCGCAGGGAAGCTGCTACCATCAAATGTTTGCCCTCATTAGACTCCCCTCTGGAAGCGCTTTCACTGCAAGCTGCAGATTCCCTCCTAACAGCAAGCTTTAGGATAGGGTACTGAATTGTAACTTACTTTCGCCTAATAATGCGATTTTGGCAAAGAGAGTATCTCCCGCAGGGAAGCTGCTACCATCAAATATTTGCCCTCATTAGACTCTCCTCTGGAAGCGCTTTCACTGCAAGCTGCAGATTCCCTCCTAACAGCAAGCTTTAGGATAGGGTACTGAATTGTAACTTACTTTCGCCTAATAATGCGATTTTGGCAAAGAGACTATCTCCCGCAGGGAAGCTGCTACCATGAAATCTTTGCACTCATTAGACTCCCCTCTGGAAGCGCTTTCACTGCAAGCTGCAGATTCCCTCCTAACAGCAAGCTTTAGGATAGGGTACTGAATTGTAACTTACTTTCGCCTAATAATGCGATTTTGGCAAAGAGAGTATCTCCCGCAGGGAAGCTGCTACCATCAAATGTTTGCCCTCATTAGACTCCCCTCTGGAAGCACTTTCACTGCAAGCTGCAGATTCCCTCCTAACAGCAAGCTTTAGGATAGGGTACTGAATTGTAACTTACTTTCGCCTAATAATGCGATTATGGCAAAGAGAGTATCTCCCGCAGGGAAGATGCTACCATCAAATGTTTGCCCTCATTAGACTCCCCTCTGGAAGCGCTTTCACTGCAAGCTGCAGATTCCCTCCTAACAGCAAGCTTTAGGATAGGGTACTAAATTGTAATTTGCTTTCGCCTAATAATGCGATTTTGGCAAAGAGAGTATCTCCCCCAGGGAAGCTGCTACCATCAAATGTTTGCCCTCATTAGACTCCCCTCTGGAAGCGCTTTCACTGCAAGCTGCAGATTCCCTCCTAACAGCAAGCTTTAGGATAGGGTACTGAATTGTATCTTAACTGCGGCTAATAAGGCAAATTTGGCAAAGAGAATATATCCCGCAGGGAAGCTGTTACCATCAAATGCTTGCCCTCATTAGACTCCCCTCTGGAAGCGCTTTCACTGCAAGCTGCAGATTCCCTCCTAACAGCAAGCTTTAGGATAGGGTACTGAATTGTAACTTACTTTCGCCTAATAATGCGATTTTGGAAAAGAGACTATCTCCCGCAGGGAAGCTGCTACCATCAAATATTTGCCCTCATTAGACTCCCCTCTGGAAGCGCTTTCACTGCAAGCTGCAGATTCCCTCCTAACAGCAAGCTTTAGGATAGGGTACTGAATTGTAACTTACTTTCGCCTAATAATTCGATTTTGGCAAAGAGAGTATCTCCCGCAGGGAAGCTGCTACCATCAAATGTTTGCCCTCATTAGACTCCCCTCTGGAAGCGCTTTCACTGCAAGCTGCAGATTCCCTCCTAACAGCAAGCTTTAGGATAGGGTAATGAATTGTAACTTAAGTGCGGCTAATAAGGTGAATTTGGCAAAGAGAATATCTCCCGCAGGGAAGCTGCTACCATCAAATGTTTGCCCTCATTAGACTCCCCTCTGGAAGCGCTTTCACTGCAAGCTGCAGATTCCCTCCTAACAGCAAGCTTTAGGATAGGGTACTGAATTGTAACTTACTTTCGCCTAATAATGCGATTTTGGCAAAGAGAGTATCTCCCGCAGGGAAGCTGCTACCATCAAATGTTTGCCCTCCTTAGACTCCCCTCTGGAAGCGCTTTCACTGCAAGCTGCAGATTCCCTCCTAACAGCAAGCTTTAGGATAGGGTACTGAATTGTAACTTAACTGCGGCTAATAAGGCGATTATGGCAAAGAGAATATCTCCCGCAGGGAAGCTGCTACCATCAAATATTTGCCCTCATTAGACTCCCCTCTGGAAGCGCTTTCACTGCAAGCTGCAGATTCCCTCCTAACAGCAAGCTTTAGGATAGGGTACTGAATTGTAACTTACTTTCGCCTAATAATGCGATTTTGGCAAAGAGAGTATCTCCCGCAGGGAAGCTGTTACCATCAGATGTTTGCCCTCGTTAGACTACCCTGTGGAAGCACATTCACTTCAAGCTGCAGATTCCCTCCTATACAGCAAGCTTTAGGATAGGGTACTGAATTGTAACTTACTTTCGCCTAATAATGCGATTTTGGCAAAGAGAGTATCTCCGGCAGGGAAGCTGCTACCATCAAATGTTTGCCCTCATTAGACTCCCCTCTGGAAGCGCTTTCACTGCAAGCTGCAGATTCCCTCCTAACAGCAAGCTTTAGGATAGGGTACTGAATTGTAACTTACTTCCGCCTAATAATGCGATTTTGGCAATGAGAGTATCTCCCGCAGGGAAACTGCTACCATCAAATGTTTGCCCTCATTAGACTCCCCTCTGGAAGCGCTTTCACTGCAAGCTTCAGATTCCCTCATAACAGCAAGCTTTAGGATAGGGTACTGAATTGAATATTACTTTCGCCTAATAATGCGATTTTGGCAAAGAGAGTATCTCCCACAGGGAAGCTGTTACCATCAAATATTTGCCCTCGTTAGACTACCCTCTGGAATCGCATTCACTTCAAGCTGCAGATTCCCTCCTAACAGCAAGCTTTAGGATAGGGTACTGAATTGTAACTTACTTTCGCCTAATAATGCGATTTTGCAAAGAGAGTATCTCCCGCAGGGAAGCTGCTACCATCAAATGTTTGCCCTCATTAGACTCCCCTCTGGAAGCGCTTTCACTGCAAGCTGCAGATTCCCTCCTAACAGCAAGCTTTAGGATAGGGTACTGAATTGTAACTTAACTGCGGCTAATAAGGTGATTATGGCAAAGAGAATATCTCCCGCAGGGAAGCTGCTACCATCAAATATTTGCCCTCGTTAGACTCCCCTCTGGAAGTGCTTTCACTGCAAGCTGCAGATTCCCTCCTAACAGCAAGCTTTAGGATAGGGTACTGAATTGTAACTTACTTTCGCCTAATAATGCGATTTTGGCAAAGAGAGTATCTCCCGCAGGGAAGCTGCTACCATCAAATGTTTGCCCTCATTAGACTCCCCTCTGGAAGCGCTTTCACTGCAAGCTGCAGATTCCCTCCTAACAGCAAGCTTTAGGATAGGGTACTGAATTGTAACTTACTTTCGCCTAATAATGCGATTTTGGCAAAGGACTATCTCCCGCAGGGAAGCTGCTACCATAAAATGTTTGCCCTCATTACACTCCCCTCTGGAAGCGCTTTCACTGCAAGCTGCAGATTCCCTCCTAACAGCAAGCTTTAGGATAGGGTACTGAATTGTAACTTAACTGCGGCTAATAAGGCGATTTTGGCAAAGAGAGTATCTCCCGCAGGGAAGCTGCTACCATCAAATATTTGCTCTCATTAGACTCCCCTCTGGAAGTGCTTTCACTGCAAGCTGCAGATTCCCTCCTAACAGCAAGCTTTAGGATAGGGTACTGAATTGTAACTTACTTTCGCCTAATAATGCGATTTTGGCAAAGAGAGTATCTCCCGCAGGGAAGCTGCTACCATCAAATGTTTGCCCTCATTAGACTCCCCTCTGGAAGCGCTTTCACTGCAAGCTGCAGATTCCCTCCTAACAGCAAGCTTTAGGATAGGGTACTGAATTGTAACTTACTTTCGCCTAATAATGCGATTATGGCAAAGAGAATATCTCCCGCAGGGAAGCTGCTACCATCAAATGTTTGCCCTCATTAGACTCCCCTCTGGAAGCGCTTTCACTGCAAGCTGCAGATTCCCTCCTAACAGTAAGCTTTAGGATAGGGTACTGAATTGTAACTTACTTTCGCCTAATAATGCGATTTTGGCAAAGAGAGTATCTCCCGCAGGGAAGCTGCTACCATCAAATGTTTGCCCTCATTAGACTCCCGTCTGGAAGTGCTTTCACTGCAAGCTGCAGATTCCCTCCTAACAGCAAGCTTTAGGATAGGGTACTAAATTGTAACTTATTTTCGCCTATTAATGCGATTATGGAAAAGAGAATATCTCCCGCAGGGAAGCTGCTACCATCAAATGTTTGCCCTCATTAGACTCCCCTCTGGAAGCGCTTTCACTGCAAACTGCAGATTCCCTCCTTACAGCAAGCTTTAGGATAGTGTACTGAATTGTAACTTACTTTCGCCTAATAATGCGATTTTGGAAAAGAGACTATCTACCGCAGGGAAGCTGCTACCATCAAATGTTTGCCCTCGTTAGACTCCCCTCTGGAAGCGCTTTCACTGCAAGCTGCAGATTCCCTCCAAACAGCAAGCTTTAGGATAGGGTACTGAATTGTAACTTAACTGCGGCTAATAAGGCGAATTTGGCAAAAAGAATATCTCCCGCAGGGAAGCTGCTACCATCAAATGTTTGCCCTCATTAGACTCCCCTCTGGAAGCGCTTTCACTGCAAGCTGCAGATTCCCTCCTAACAGCAAGCTTTAGGATAGGGTCCAGAATTGTAACTTATTTTCGCCTAATAATGCGATTATGGAAAAGAGAATATCTCCCGCAGGGAAGCTGCTACCATCAAATGTTTGCCCTCATTAGACTCCCCTCTGGAAGCGCTTTCACTGCAAGCTGCAGATTTCCTCCTAACAGCAAGATGTAGGACAGTGTACTGAATTGTATCTTAACTGCGGCTAATAAGGCGATTATGGCAAAGAGAATATCGCCCGCAGGGAAGCTGCTACCATCAAATATTTGCCCTGATTAGACTCCCCTCTGGAAGTGCTTTCACTGCAAGCTGCAGATTCCCTCCTAACAGCAAGCTTTAGGATAGGGTACTGAATTGTAACTTACTTTCGCCTAATAATGCGATTTTGGCAAAGAGAGTATCTCCCGCAGGGAAGCTGCTACCATCAAATGTTTGCCCTCATTAGACTCCCCTCTGGAAGCGCTTTCACTGCAAGCTGCAGATTCCCTCCTAACAGCAAGCTTTAGGATAGGGTACTGAATTGTAACTTACTTTCGCCTAATAATGCGATTTTGGCAAAGAGAGTATCTCCCGCAGGGAAGCTGCTACCATCAAATGTTTGCCCTCATTAGACTACCCTGTGGAAGCGCTTTCACTGCAAGCTGCAGATTCCCTCCTAACAGCAAGCTTTAGGATAGGGTCCTGAGTTGTAACTTACTTTCACCTAATAATGCGATTTTGGCAAAGAGAGTATCTCCCGCAGGGAAGCTGCTACCATCAAATGTTTGCCCTCATTAGACTCCCCTCTGGAAGCGCTTTCACTGCAAGCTGCAGATTCCCTCCTAACAGCAAGCTTTAGGATAGGGTACTGAATTGTAACTTACTTTCGCCTAATAATGCGATTTTGGCAAAGAGAGTATCTCCGGCAGGGAAGCTGCTACCATCAAATGTTTGCCCTCATTAGACTCTCCTGTGGAAGCACTTTCACTGCAATCTGCAGATTCCCTCCTAACAGCAAGCTTTAGTATAGGGTACTGAATTATAACTTAATTGCGGCTAATAATGCGATTTTGGCAAAGAGACTATCTCCCGCAGGGACGCTGCTACCATCAAATATTTGCCCTCATTAGACTCTCCTCTGGAAGCGCTTTCACTGCAAGCTGCAGATTCCCTCCTAACAGCAAGCTTTAGGATAGGGTACTGAATTGTAACTTACTTTCGCCTAATAATGCGATTTTGGCAAAGAGACTATCTCCCGCAGGGAAGCTGCTACCATCAAATGTTTGCCCTCGTTAGACTCCCCTCTGGAAGCGCTTTCACTGCAAGCTGCAGATTCCCTCCTAACAGCAAGCTTTAGGATAGGGTACTGAATTGTAACTTACTTTCGCCTAATAATGCGATTTTGGCAAAGAGAGTATCTCCCGCAGGGAAGCTGCTACCATCAAATATTTGCCCTCATTAGACTCCCCTCTGGAAGCGCTTTCACTGCAAGCTGCAGATTCCCTCCTAACAGCAAGCTTTAGGATAGGGTACTGAATTGTAACTTACTTTCGCCTAATAATGCGATTTTGGCAAAGAGAGTATCTCCCACAGGGAAGCTGCTACCATCAAATGTTTGCCCTCATTAGACTCCCCTCTGGAAGCGCTTTCACTGCAAGCTGCAGATTCCCTCCTAACAGCAAGCTTTAGGATAGGGTACTGAATTGTAACTTACTTTCGCCTAATAAGGCGATTTTGGCAAAGAGAGTATCTCCCGCAGGGAAGCTGCTACCATCAAATGTTTGCCCTCATTAGACTCCCCTCTGGAAGCGCTTTCACTGCAAGCTGCAGATTCCCTCCTAACAGCAAGCTTTAGGATAGGGTACTGAATTGTAACTTACTTTCGCCTAATAATGCGATTTTGGCAAAGAGAGTATCTCCCGCAGGGAAGCTGCTACCATCAAATGTTTGCCCTCGTTAGACTCCCCTCTGGAAGCGCTTTCACTGCAAGCTGCAGATTCCCTCCTAACAGCAAGCTTTAGGATAGGGTACTGAATTGTAACTTACTTTCGCCTAATAATGCGATTTTTGCAAAGAGAGTATCTCCCGCAGGGAAGCTGCTAACATCAAATGTTTGCCCTCGTTAGACTCCCCTCTGGAAGCGCTTTCACTGCAAGCTGCAGATTCCCTCCTAACAGCAAGCTTTAGGATAGGGTACTGAATTGTAACTTACTTTCGCCTAATAATGCGATTTTGGCAAAGAGAGTATCTCCGGCAGGGAAGCTGCTACCATCAAATGTTTGCCCTCATTAGACTCCCCTCTGGAAGCGCTTTCACTGCAAGCTGCAGATTCCCTCCTAACAGCAAGCTTTAGGATAGGGTACTGAATTGTAACTTACTTTCGCCTAATAATGCGATTTTGGCAATGAGAGTATCTCCCGCAGGGAAACTGCTACCATCAAATGTTTGCCCTCATTAGACTCCCCTCTGGAAGCGCTTTCACTGCAAGCTTCAGATTCCCTCATAACAGCAAGCTTTAGGATAGGGTACTGAATTGTAACTTACTTTCGCCTAATAATGCGATTTTGGCAAAGAGAGTATCTCCCGCAGGGAAGCTGCTACCATCAAATGTTTGCCCTCATTAGACTCCCCTCTGGAAGCGCTTTCACTGCAAGCTGCAGATTCCCTCCTAACAGCAAGCTTTAGGATAGGGTACTGAATTGTAACTTAACTGCGGCTAATAAGGTGATTATGGCAAAGAGAATATCTCCCGCAGGGAAGCTGCTACCATCAAATATTTGCCCTCGTTAGACTCCCCTCTGGAAGTGCTTTCACTGCAAGCTGCAGATTCCCTCCTAACAGCAAGCTTTAGGATAGGGTACTGAATTGTAACTTACTTTCGCCTAATAATGCGATTTTGGCAAAGAGAGTATCTCCCGCAGGGAAGCTGCTACCATCAAATGTTTGCCCTCATTAGACTCCCCTCTGGAAGCGCTTTCACTGCAAGCTGCAGATTCCCTCCTAACAGCAAGCTTTAGGATAGGGTACTGAATTGTAACTTACTTTCGCCTAATAATGCGATTATGGCAAAGAGAGTATCTCCCGCAGGGAAGCTGCTACCATCAAATGTTTGCCCTCATTAGACTCCCCTCTGGAAGCGCTTTCACTGCAAGCTGCAGATTCCCTCCTAACAGCAAGCTTTAGGATAGGGTACTGAATTGTAACTTACTTTCGCCTAATAATGCGATTTTGGCAAAGGACTATCTCCCGCAGGGAAGCTGCTACCATAAAATGTTTGCCCTCATTAGACTCCCCTCTGGAAGCGCTTTCACTGCAAGCTGCAGATTCCCTCCTAACAGCAAGCTTTAGGATAGGGTACTGAATTGTAACTTAACTGCGGCTAATAAGGCGATTTTGGCAAAGAGAGTATCTCCCGCAGGGAAGCTGCTACCATCAAATATTTGCTCTCATTAGACTCCCCTCTGGAAGTGCTTTCACTGCAAGCTGCAGATTCCCTCCTAACAGCAAGCTTTAGGATAGGGTACTGAATTGTAACTTACTTTCGCCTAATAATGCGATTTTGGCAAAGAGAGTATCCCCCGCAGGGAAGCTGCTACCATCAAATGTTTGCCCTCATTAGACTCCCCTCTGGAAGCGCTTTCACTGCAAGCTGCAGATTCCCTCCTAACAGCAAGCTTTAGGATAGGGTACTGAATTGTAACTTACTTTCGCCTAATAATGCGATTATGGCAAAGAGAATATCTCCCGCAGGGAAGCTGCTACCATCAAATGTTTGCCCTCATTAGACTCCCCTCTGGAAGCGCTTTCACTGCAAGCTGCAGATTCCCTCCTAACAGTAAGCTTTAGGATAGGGTACTGAATTGTAACTTACTTTCGCCTAATAATGCGATTTTGGCAAAGGACTATCTCCCGCAGGGAAGCTGCTACCATAAAATGTTTGCCCTCATTACACTCCCCTCTGGAAGCGCTTTCACTGCAAGCTGCAGATTCCCTCCTAACAGCAAGCTTTAGGATAGGGTACTGAATTGTAACTTACTTTCGCCTAATAATGCGATTTTGGCAAAGAGATTATCTCCCGCAGGGAAGCTGCTACCATCAAATGTTTGCCCTCATTAGACTCCCGTCTGGAAGTGCTTTCACTGCAAGCTGCAGATTCCCTCCTAACAGCAAGCTTTAGGATAGGGTACTAAATTGTAACTTATTTTCGCCTATTAATGCGATTATAGAAAAGAGAATATCTCCCGCAGGGAAGCTGCTACCATCAAATGTTTGCCCTCATTAGACTCCCCTCTGGAAGCGCTTTCACTGCAAGCTGCAGATTCCCTCCTTACAGCAAGCTTTAGGATAGTGTACTGAATTGTAACTTACTTTCGCCTAATAATGCGATTTTGGAAAAGAGACTATCTACCGCAGGGAAGCTGCTACCATCAAATGTTTGCCCTCGTTAGACTCCCCTCTGGAAGCGCTTTCACTGCAAGCTGCAGATTCCCTCCAAACAGCAAGCTTTAGGATAGGGTACTGAATTGTAACTTAACTGCGGCTAATAAGGCGAATTTGGCAAAAAGAATATCTCCCGCAGGGAAGCTGCTACCATCAAATGTTTGCCCTCATTAGACTCCCCTCTGGAAGCGCTTTCACTGCAAGCTGCAGATTCCCTCCTAACAGCAAGCTTTAGGATAGGGTACTGAATTGTAACTTACTTTCGCCTAATAATGCGATTTTGGCAAAGGACTATCTCCCGCAGGGAAGCTGCTACCATAAAATGTTTGCCCTCATTACACTCCCCTCTGGAAGCGCTTTCACTGCAAGCTGCAGATTCCCTCCTAACAGCAAGCTTTAGGATAAGGTACCGAATTGTATCTTACTTTCGCCTAATAATGCGATTTTGGCAAAGAGATTATCTCCCGCAGGGAAGCTGCTACCATCAAATGTTTGCCCTCATTAGACTCCCCTCTGGAAGTGCTTTCACTGCAAGCTGCAGATTCCCTCCTAACAGCAAGCTTTAGGATAGGGTACTGAATTGTAACTTAACTGCGGCTAATAAGGCGATTATGGCAAAGAGAATATCTCCCGCAGGGAAGCTGCTACCATCAAATATTTGCCCTCATTAGACTCCCCTGTGGAAGCGCTTTCACTGCAAGCTGCAGATTCCCTCCTAACAGCAAGCTTTAGGATAGGGTCCTGAATTGTAACTTATTTTCGCCTAATAATGCGATTATGGAAAAGAGAATATCTCCCGCAGGGAAGCTGCTACCATCAAATGTTTGCCCTCATTAGACTCCCCTCTGGAAGCGCTTTCACTGCAAGCTGCAGATTCCCTCCTAACAGCAAGATGTAGGACAGTGTACTGAATTGTATCTTAACTGCGGCTAATAAGGCGATTATGGCAAAGAGAATATCGCCCGCAGGGAAGCTGCTACCATCAAATATTTGCCCTCATTAGACTCCCCTCTGGAAGTGCTTTCACTGCAAGCTGCAGATTCCCTCCTAACAGCAAGCTTTAGGATAGGGTACTGAATTGTAACTTACTTTCGCCTAATAATGCGATTTTGGCAAAGAGAGTATCTCCCGCAGGGAAGCTGCTACCATCAAATGTTTGCCCTCATTAGACTCCCCTCTGGAAGCGCTTTCACTGCAAGCTGCAGATTCCCTCCTAACAGCAAGCTTTAGGATAGGGTACTGAATTGTAACTTACTTTCGCCTAATAATGCGATTTTGGCAAAGAGAGTATCTCCCGCAGGGAAGCTGCTACCATCAAATGTTTGCCCTCATTAGACTACCCTGTGGAAGCGCTTTCACTGCAAGCTGCAGATTCCCTCCTAACAGCAAGCTTTAGGATAGGGTACTGAATTGTAACTTACTTTCACCTAATAATGCGATTTTGGCAAAGAGAGTATCTCCCGCAGGGAAGCTGCTACCATCAAATGTTTGCCCTCGTTAGACTCCCCTCTGGAAGCGCTTTCACTGCAAGCTGCAGATTCCCTCCTAACAGCAAGCTTTAGGATAGGGTACTGAATTGTAACTTACTTTCGCCTAATAATGCGATTTTGGCAAAGAGAGTATCTCCCGCAGGGAAGCTGCTACCATCAAATCTTTGCCCTCATTAGACTCCCCTCTGGAAGCGCTTTCACTGCAAGCTGCAGATTCCCTCCTAACAGCAAGCTTTAGGATAGGGTACTGAATTGTAACTTACTTTCGCCTAATAATGCGATTTTGGCAAAGAGACTATCTCCCGCAGGGAAGCTGCTACCATCAAATGTTTGCCCTCATTAGACTCCCCTCTGGAAGCGCTTTCACTGCAAGCTGCAGATTCCCTCCTAACAGCAAGCTTTAGGATAGGGTACTGAATTGTAACTTACTTTCGCCTAATAATGCGATTTTGGCAAAGAGAGTATCTCCCGCAGGGAAGCTGCTACCATCAAATGTTTGCCCTCATTAGACTCCCCTCTGGAAGCGCTTTCACTGCAAGCTGCAGATTCCCTCCTAACAGCAAGCTTTAGGATAGGGTACTGAATTGTAACTTACTTTCGCCTAATAATGCGATTTTGGCAAAGAGAGTATCTCCCGCAGGGAAGCTACTACCATCAAATGTTTGCCCTCATTAGACTCTCCTCTGGAAGCGCTTTCACTGCAAGCTGCAGATTCCCTCCTAACAGCAAGCTTTAGGATAGGGTACTGAATTGAAACTTAACTGCGGCTAATAAGGCGATTATGGCAAAGAGATTATCTCCCGCAGGGAAGCTGCTACCATCAAATATTTGCCCTCATTAGACTCCCCTCTGGAAGCGCTTTCACTGCAAGCTGCAGATTCCCTCCTAACAGCAAGCTTTAGGATAGGGTACTGAATTGTAACTTAACTGCGGCTAATAATGCGATTTTGGCAAAGAGAGTATCTCCCGCAGGGAAGCTGCTACCATCAAATGTTTGCCCTCATTAGACTCCCCTCTGGAAGCGCTTTCACTGCAAGCTGCAGATTCCCTCCTAACAGCAAGCTTTAGGATAAGGTACTGAATTGTATCTTACTTTGGCCTAATAAAGCGATTTTGGCAAAGAGAGTATCTCCCGCAGGGAAGCTGCTACCATCAAATGTTTGCCCTCATTAGACTCCCCTCTGGAAGCGCTTTCACTGCAAGCTGCAGATTCCCTCCTAACAGCAAGCTTTAGGATAGGGTACTGAATTGTAACTTACTTTCGCCTAATAATGCGATTTTGGCAAAGAGAGTATCTCCCGCAGGGAAGCTGCTACCATCAAATGTTTGCCCTCGTTAGACTCCCCTCTGGAAGCGCTTTCACTGCAAGCTGCAGATTCCCTCCTAACAGCAAGCTTTAGGATAGTGTACTGAATTGTATCTTAACTGCGGATAATAAGGGGATTTTGGCAAAGAGACTATCTCCCGCAGGGAAGCTGCTACCATCAAATGTTTGCCCTCATTAGACTCCCCTCTGGAAGCGCTTTCACTGCAAGCTGCAGATTCTTTCCTAACAGCAAGCTTTAGGATAGGGTACTGATTTGTAACTTACTTTCGCCTAATAATGCGATTTTGGCAAAGAGACTATCTCCCGCAGGGAATCTGCTACCATCAAATGTTTGCCCTCGTTAGACTCCCCTCTGGAAGCGCTTTCACTGCAAGCTGCAGATTCCCTCCTAACAGCAAGCTGTAGGACAGTGTACTGAATTGTAACTTAACTGCGGCTAATAATGCGATTTTGGCAAATGAGTATCTCCCGCAGGGAAGCTGCTACCATCAAATGTTTGCCCTCATTAGACTCCCCTCTGGAAGCGCTTTCACTGCAAGCTGCAGATTCCCTCCTAACAGCAAGCTTTAGGATAGGGTACTGAATTGTAACTTACTTTCGCCTAATAATGCGATTATAGCAAAGAGAGTATCTCCCGCAGGGAAGCTGCTACCATCAAATGTTTGCCCTCATTAGACTCCCCTCTGGAAGCGCTTTTACTGCAAGCTGCAGATTCCCTCCTAACAGCAAGCTTTAGGATAGGGTACTGAATTGTAACTTACTTTCGCCTAATAATGCGATTTTGGCAAAGAGAGTATCTCCCGCAGGGAAGCTGCTACCATCAAATGTTTGCCCTCCTTAGACTCCCCTCTGGAAGCGCTTTCACTGCAAGCTGCAGATTCCTTCCTAACAGCAAGCTTTAGGATAGGGTACTGAATTGTATCTTACTTTCGCCTAATAATGCGATTCTGGCAAAGAGAGTATCTCCCGCAGGGAAGCTGCTACCATCAAATGTTTGCCCTCATTAGACTCCCCTCTGGAAGCGCTTTCACTGCAAGCTGCAGATTCCCTCCTAACAGCAAGCTTTAGGATAGGGTACTGAATTGTAACTTACTTTCGCCTAATAATGCGATTTTGGCAAAGAGAATATCTCCCGCAGGGAAGCTGCTACCATCAAATGTTTGCCCTCATTAGACTCCCCTCTGGAAGCGCTTTCACTGCAAGCTGCAGATTCCTTCCTAACAGCAAGCTTTAGGATAGGGTACTGAATTGTAACTTAACTACGGCTAATAATGCGATTTTGGCAAAGAGAGTATCTCCCGCAGGGCAGCTGCTACCATCAAATATTTGCCCTCATTAGACTCCCCTCTGGAAGCGCTTTCACTGCAAGCTGCAGATTCCCTCCTAACAGCAAGCTTTAGGATAGGGTACTGAATTGTATCTTACTTTCGCCTAATAATGCGATATTGGCAAAGAGAATATCTCCCGCAGGGAAGCTGCTACCATCAAATGTTTGCCCTCATTAGACTCCCCTCTGGAAGCGCTTTCACTGCAAGCTGCAGATTCCCTCCTAACAGCAAGCTTTAGGATAGGGTACTGAATTGTAACTTAACTGCGGCTAATAAGGCGATTTTGGCAAAGAGACTATCTCCCGCAGGGAAGCTGCTACCATCAAATATTTGCCCTCATTAGACTCCCCTCTGGAAGCGCTTTCACTGCAAGCTGCAGATTCCCTCCTAACAGCAAGCTTTAGGATAGGGTACTGAATTGTAACTTAATTTCGCCTAATAATGCGATTTTGGCAAAGAGAGTATCTCCCGCAGGGAAGCTGCTACCATCAAATATTTGCCCTCATTAGACTCCCCTCTGGAAGCGCTTTCACTGCAAGCAGCATATTCCCTCCTAACAGCAAGCTTTAGGATAGGGTACTGAATTGTAACTTACTTTCGCCTAATAATGCGATTTTGGCAAAGAGAGTATCTCCCGCAGGGAAGCTGCTACCATCAAATGTTTGCCCTCATTAGACTCCCCTCTGGAAGCGCTTTCACTGCAAGCTGCAGATTCCCTCCTAACAGCAAGCTTTAGGATAGGGTACTGAATTGTAACTTAACTGCGGCTAATAAGGAGATTTTGGCAAAGAGACTATCTCCCGCAGGGAAGCTGCTACCATCAAATGTTTGCCCTCATTAGACTCCCCTCTGGAAGCGCTTTTACTGCAAGCAGCATATTCCCTCCTAACAGCAAGCTTTAGGATAGGGTACTGAATTGTAACTTACTTTCGCCTAATAATGCGATTTTGGCAAAGAGACTATCTCCCGCAGGGAAGCTGCTGCCATCAAATGTTTGCCCTCATTAGACTCCCCTCTGGAAGCGCTTTCACTGCAAGCTGCAGATTCCCTTCTAACAGCAGTCTTTAGGATAGTGTACTGAATTGTAACTTACTTTCGCCTAATAATGCGATTTTGGCAAAGAGAGTATCTCCCGCAGGGAAGCTGCTACCATCAAATGTTTGCCCTCATTAGACTCCCCTCTGGAAGCGCTTTCACTGCAAGCTGCAGATTCCCTCCTAACAGCAAGCTTTAGGATAGGGTACTGAATTGTATCTTACTTTCGCCTAATAATGCGATTTTGGCAAAGAGAATATCTCCCGCAGGGAAGCTGCTACCATCAAATGTTTGCCCTCATTAGACTCCCCTCTGGAAGCGCTTTCACTGCAAGCTGCAGATTCCCTCCTAACAGCAAGCTTTAGGATAGGGTGCTGAATTGTAACTTAACTGCGGCTAATAATGCGATTTTGGGAAAGAGACTATAACTCGCAGGGTAGCTGCTGCCACCAAATGTTTGCCCTCATTAGACTCCCCTCTGGAAGCGCTTTCACTGCAAGCTGCAGATTCCCTCCTAACAGCAAGCTTTAGGATAGGGTACTGAATTGTAACTCTACTTTCGCCTAATAATGCGATTTTGGCAAAGAGAGTATCTCCCGCAGGGAAGCTGATACCATCAAATGTTTGCCCTCGTTAGACTCCCCTCTGGAAGCGCTTTCACTGCAAGCTGCAGATTCTCTCCTAACAGCAAGCTTTAGGATAGGGTACTGAATTGTAACTTACTTTTGCCTAATAATGCGATTTTGGAAAAGAGACTATATCCCGCAGGGAAGCTGCTACCATCAAATGTTTGCCCTCATTAGACTCCCCTCTGGAAGCGCTTTCACTGCAAGCTGCAGATTCCCTCCTAACAGCAAGCTTTAGGATAGGGTACTGAATTGTAACTTACTTTCGCCTAATAATGCGATTTTGGCAAAGAGAGTATCTCCCGCAGGGAAGCTGCTACCATCAAATGTTTGCCCTCATTAGACTCCCCTCTGGAAGCGCTTTCACTGCAAGCTGCAGATTCCCTCCTAACAGCAAGCTTTAGGATAGGGTACTGAATTGTAACTTAACTGCGGCTAATAAGGAGAATATGGCAAAGAGAATATCTCCCGCAGGGAAGCTGCTACCATCAAATGTTTGCCCTCATTAGACTCCCCTCTGGAAGTGCTTTCACTGCAAGCTGCAGATTCCCTCCTAACAGCAAGCTTTAGGATAGGGTACTGAATTGTAACTTACTTTCGCCTAATAATGCGATTTTGGCAAAGAGAGTATCTCCGGCAGGGAAGCTGCTACCATCAAATGTTTGCCCTCATTAGACTCCCCTCTGGAAGCGCTTTCACTGCAAGCTGCAGATTCCCTCCTAACAGCAAGCTTTAGGATAGGGTACTGAATTGTAACTTAACTGCGGCTAATAAGGCGATTTTGGCAAAGAGAATATCTCCCGCAGGGAAGCTGCTACCATCAAATGTTTGCCCTCATTAGACTCCCCTCTGGAAGCGCTTTCACTGCAAGCTGCAGATTCCCTCCTAACAGCAAGCTTTAGGATAGGGTACTGAATTGTAACTTCCTTTCGCCTAATAATGCGATTTTGGCAAAGAGAATATCTCCCGCAGGGAAGCTGCTACCATCAAATGTTTGCCCTCGTTAGACTCCCCTCTGGAAGCGCTTTCACTGCAAGCTGCAGATTCCCTCCTAACAGCAAGCTTTAGGATAGGGTACTGAATTGTAACTTAACTACGGCTAATAATGCGATTTTGGCAAAGAGAGTATCTCCCGCAGGGAAGCTGCTACCATCAAATGTTTGCCCTCATTAGACTCCCCTCTGGAAGCGCTTTCACTGCAAGCTGCAGATTCCCTCCTAACAGCAAGCTGTAAGACAGTGTACTGAATTGTAACTTAACTGCGGCTAATAAGGTGATTATGGCAAAGAGAATATCTCCCGCAGGGAAGCTGCTACCATCAAATGCTTGCCCTCATTAGACTCCCCTCTGGAAGCGCTTTCACTGCAAGCTGCAGATTCCCTCCTAACAGCAAGATTTAGGATAGTGTACTGAATTGTAACTTACTTTCGCCTAATAATGCGATTTTGGCAAAGAGAGTATCTCCCGCAGGGAAGCTGCTACCATCAAATGTTTGCCCTCATTAGACTCCCCTCTGGAAGCGCTTTCACTGCAAGCTGCAGATTCCCTCCTAACAGCAAGCTTTAGGATAGGGTACTGAATTGTAACTTACTTTCGCATAATAATGCGATTTTGGCAAAGAGAGTATCTCCCGCAGGGAAGCTGCTACCATCAAATGTTTGCCCTCATTAGACTCCCCTCTGGAAGCGCTTTCACTGCAAGCTGCAGATTCCCTCCTAACAGCAAGCTTTAGGATAGGGTACTGAATTGTAAATTAACTGCGGCTAATAAGGCGAATTTGGCAAAGAGAATATCTCCCGCAGGGAAGCTGCTACCATCAAATGTTTGCCCTCATTAGACTACCCTGTGGAAGCGCTTTCACTGCAAGCTGCAGATTCCCTCCTAATAGCAAGCTTTAGGATAGGGTACTGAATTGTAACTTACTTTCGCCTAATAATGCGATTTTGGCAAAGAGAGTATCTCCCGCAGGGAAGCTGCTACCATCAAATCTTTGCCCTCATTAGACTCCCCTCTGGAAGCGCTTTCACTGCAAGCTGCAGATTCCCTCCTAACAGCAAGCTTTAGGATAGGGTACTGAATTGTAACTTACTTTCGCCTAATAATGCGATTTTGGCAAAGAGACTATCTCCCGCAGGGAAGCTGCTACCATCAAATGTTTGCCCTCCTTAGACTCCCCTCTGGAAGCGCTTTCACTGCAAGCTGCAGATTCCCTCCTAACAGCAAGCTTTAGGATAGGGTACTGAATTGTATCTTAACTGAGGCTAATAAGGCGATTTTGGCAAAGAGAATATCTCTCGCAGGGAAGCTGCTACCATAAAATGTTTGCCCTCATTAGACTCCCCTCTGGAAGCGCTTTCACTGCAAGCTGTAGATTCCCTCCTAACAGCAAGCTTTAGGATAGGGTACTGAATTGTAACTTACTTTCGCCTAGTAATGCGATTTTGGCAAAGAGAGTATCTCCCGCAGGGAAGCTGCTACCATCAAATGTTTGCCCTCATTAGACTCCCCTCTGGAAGCGCTTTCACTGCAAGCTGCAGATTCCCTCCTAACAGCAAGCTTTAGGATAGGGTACTGAATTGTAACTTACTTTCGCATAATAATGCGATTTTGGCAAAGAGACTATCTCCCGCAGGGAAGCTGCTACCATCAAATGTTTGCCCTCATTAGACTCCCCTCTGGAAGCGCTTTTACTGCAAGCTGCAGATTCCCTCCTAACAGCAAGCTTTAGGATAGGGTACTGAATTGTAAATTAACTGCGGCTAATAAGGCGAATTTGGCAAAGAGAATATCTCCCGCAGGGAAGCTGCTACCATCAAATGTTTGCCCTCCTTAGACTACCCTGTGGAAGCGCTTTCACTGCAAGCTGCAGATTCCCTCCTAACAGCAAGCTTTAGGATAGGGTACTGAATTGTAACTTACTTTCGCCTAATAATGCGATTTTGGCAAAGAGAGTATCACCGGCAGGGAAGCTGCTACCATCAAATCTTTGCCCTCATTAGACTCCCCTCTGGAAGCGCTTTCACTGCAAGCTGCAGATTCCCTCCTAACAGCAAGCTTTAGGATAGGGTACTGAATTGTAACTTACTTTCGCCTAATAATGCGATTTTGGCAAAGAGAGTATCTCCCGCAGGGAAGCTGCTACCATCAAATGTTTGCCCTCCTTAGACTCCCCTCTGGAAGCGCTTTCACTGCAAGCTGCAGATTCCCTCCTAACAGCAAGCTTTAGGATAGGGTACTGAATTGTATCTTAACTGAGGCTAATAAGGCGATTTTGGCAAAGAGAATATCTCTCGCAGGGAAGCTGCTACCATAAAATGTTTGCCCTCATTAGACTCCCCTCTGGAAGCGCTTTCACTGCAAGCTGTAGATTCCCTCCTAACAGCAAGCTTTAGGATAGGGTACTGAATTGTAACTTACTTTCGCCTAGTAATGCGATTTTGGCAAAGAGAGTATCTCCCGCAGGGAAGCTGCTACCATCAAATGTTTGCCCTCATTAGACTCCCCTCTGGAAGCGCTTTCACTGCAAGCTGCAGATTCCCTCCTAACAGCAAGCTTTAGGATAGGGTACTGAATTGTAACTTACTTTCGCCTAATAATGCGATTTTGGCAAAGAGAGTATCTCCCGCAGGGAAGCTGCTACCATCAAATGTTTGCCCTCATTAGGTGCCCTCTGGAAGCGCTTTCACTGCAAGCTGCAGATTCCCTTCTAACAGCAAGCTTTAGGATAGGGTACTGAATTGTAACTTACTTTTGCCTAATAAAGCGATTTTGGCAAAGAGAATATCTCCCGCAGGGAAGATGCTACCATCAAATATTTGTCCTCATTAGACTCCCCTCTGGAAGCGCTTTCACTGCAAGCTGCAGATTCCCTCCTAAGAGCAAGATTTAGGATAGGGTACTGAATTGTAACTTACTTTCGCCTAATAATGCGATATTGGCAAAGAGAGTATCACCCGCAGGGAAGCTGCTATCATCAAATGTTTGCCCTAATTAGACTCCCGTCTGGAAGCGCTTTCACTGCAAGCTGCAGATTCCCTCCTAACAGCAAGCTTTAGGACAGTGTACTGAATTGTAACTTCACTGCGGCTAATAAGGCGATTTTGGCAAAGAGAATATCTCCCGCAGGGAAGCTGCTACCATCAAATGCTTGCCCTCATTAGACTCCCCTCTGGAAGCGCTTTCACTGCAAGCTGCAGATTCCCTCCTAACAGCAAGTTTTAGCATAGGGTACTGAATTGTATCTTACCTTCGCATAATAAAGCGATTTTGGCAAAGAGAGTATCTCCCGCAGGGAAGCTGCTACCATCAAATGCTTGCCCTCATTAGACTCCCCTCTGGAAGCGCTTTCACTGCAAGCTGCAGATTCCCTCCTAACAGCAAGCTTTAGGATAGGGTACTGAATTGTATCTTACTTTCGCCTAATAATGCGATTTTGGAAAAGAGAGTATCTCCCACAGGGAAGCTGCTACCATCAAATATTTGCCCTCATTAGACTCTCCTCTGGAAGCACTTTCACTGCAAGCTGCAGATTCCCTCCTAACAGCAAGCTTTAGGATATGGTACTGAATTGTAAATTACTTTCGCATAATAATGCGATTTTGGCAAAGAGAGTATCTCCCGCAGGGAAGCTGCTACCATCAAATGTTTGCCCTCATTAGACTCCCCTCTGGAAGCGCTTTCACTGCAAGCTGCAGATTCCCTCCTAACAGCAAGCTTTAGGATAGGGTACTGAATTGTAACTTAATTTCGCCTAATAATGCGATTTTGGCAAAGAGAGTATCACCCGCAGGGAAGCTGCTAACATGAAATCTTTGTCCTCATTAGACTCCCCTCTGGAAGCGCTTTCACTGCAAGCTGCAGATTCCCTACTAACAGCAAGTTTTAGGATAGGGTACTGAATTGTATCTTACTTTCGCCTAATAATGCGATTTTGGCAAAGAGAGTATCTCCCGCAGGGAATCTGCTACCATCAAATGTTTGCCCTCATTAGACTCCCCTCTGGAAGCGCTTTCACTGCAAGCTGCAGATTCCCTCCTAACAGCAAGCTTTAGGATATGGTACTGAATTGTAACTTAACTGCGTCTAATAAGGCGATTTTGGCAAAGAGAATATCTCCCGCAGGGAAGCTGCTACCATCAAATGTTTGCCCTCATTAGACTCCCCTCTGGAAGCGCTTTCACTGCAAGCTGTAGATTCCCTCCTAACAGCAAGCTTTAGGATAGGGTACTGAATTTTAACTTACTTTCTCCTAGTAATGCGATTTTGGCAAAGAGAGTATCTCCCGCAGGGAAGCTGCTACCATCAAATGTTTGCCCTCGTTAGACTCCCCTCTGGAAGCGCTTTCACTGCAAGCTTCAGATTCCCTCCTAACAGCAAGCTTTAGGATAGGGTACTGAATTGTAACTTACTTTCGCCTAATAATGCGATTTTGGCAAAGAGAGTATCTCCCGCAGGGAAGCTGCTACCATCAAATGTTTGCCCTCATTAGACTCCCCTCTGGAAGCGCTTTCACTGCAAGCTGCAGATTCCCTCCTAACAGCAAGCTTTAGGATAGGGTACTGAATTGTATCTTACTTTCGAATAATAGTGCGATTTTGGCAAAGAGAATATCTCCCGCAGGGAAGCTGCTACCATCAAATGTTTGCCCTCCTTAGACTCCCCTCTGGAAGCGCTTTCACTGCAAGCTGCAGATTCCCTCCTAACAGCAAGCTTTAGGATAGGGTACTGAATTGTAACTTACTTTCGCCTAATAATGCGATTTTGGCAAAGAGACTATCTCCCGCAGGGAAGCTGCTACCATCAAATGTTTGCCCTCATTAGACTCCCCTCTGGAAGCGCTTTCACTGCAAGCTGCAGATTCCCTCCTAACAGCAAGCTTTAGGATAGGGTACTGAATTGTAACTTACTTTCGCCTAATAATGCGATTTTCGCAAAGAGAGTATCTCCCGCAGGGAAGCTGCTACCATCAAATGTTTGCCCTCATTAGACTCCCCTCTGGAAGCGCTTTCACTGCAAGCTGCAGATTCCCTCCTAACAGCAAGCTTTAGGATATGGTACTGAATTGTAACTTAACTGCGGCTAATAAGGCGATTTTGGCAAAGAGAATATCTCCCGCAGGGAAGCTGCTACCATAAAATGTTTGCCCTCATTAGACTCCCCTCTGGAAGCGCTTTCACTGCAAGCTGTAGATTCCCTCCTAACAGCAAGCTTTAGGATAGGGTACTGAATTTCAACTTACTTTCTCCTAGTAATGCGATTTTGGCAAAGAGAGTATCTCCCGCAGGGAAGCTGCTACCATCAAATGTTTGCCCTCGTTAGACTCCGCTCTGGAAGCGCTTTCACTGCAAGCTGCAGATTCCCTCCTAACAGCAAGCTTTAGGATAGGGTACTGAATTGTAACTTACTTTCGCCTAATAATGCGATTTTGGCAAAGAGACTATCTCCCGCAGGGAAGCTGCTACCATCAAATGTTTGCCCTCATTAGACTCCCCTCTGGAAGCGCTTTCACTGCAAGCTGCAGATTCCCTCCTAACAGCAAGCTTTAGGATAGGGTACTGAATTGTAACTTAACTGCGGCTAATAAGGCGATTATAACAAAGAGACTATCTCCCGCAGGGAAGCTGCTACCATCAAATGTTTGCCCTCATTAGATTCCCCTCTGGAAGCGCTTTCACTGCAAGCTGCAGATTCCCTCCTAACAGCAAGCTTTAGGATAGAGTACTGAATTGTAAATTAACTGCGGCTAATAAGGCGAATTTGGCAAAGAGAATATCTCCCGCAGGGAAGCTGCTACCACCAAATGTTTGCCCTCATTAGACTCCCCTCTGGAAGCGCTTTCACTGCAAGCTGCAGATTCCCTCCTAACAGCAAGCTTTAGCATAGGGTACTGAATTGTAACTTACTTTCGCCTAATAATGCGATTTTGGCAAAGAGAGTATCTCCCGCAGGGAAGCTGCTACCATCAAATCTTTGCCCTCATTAGACTCCCCTCTGGAAGCGCTTTCACTGCAAGCTGCAGATTCCCTCCTAACAGCAAGCTTTAGGATAGGGTACTGAATTGTAACTTACTTTCGCCTAATAATGCGATTTTGGCAAAGAGAGTATCTCCCGCAGGGAAGCTGCTACCATCAAATGTTTGCCCTCCTTAGACTCCCCTCTGGAAGCGCTTTCACTGCAAGCTGCAGATTCCCTCCTAACAGCAAGCTTTAGGATAGGGTACTGAATTGTATCTTAACTGAGGCTAATAAGACGATTTTGGCAAAGAGAATATCTCTCGCAGGGAAGCTGCTACCATAAAATGTTTGCCCTCATTAGACTCCCCTCTGGAAGCGCTTTCACTGCAAGCTGTAGATTCCCTCCTAACAGCAAGCTTTAGGGTAGGGTACTGAATTGTAACTTACTTTCGCCTAGTAATGCGATTTTGGCAAAGAGAGTATCTCCCGCAGGGAAGCTGCTACCATCAAATGTTTGCCCTCATTAGACTCCCCTCTGGAAGCGCTTTCACTGCAAGCTGCAGATTCCCTCCTAACAGCAAGCTTTAGGATAGGGTACTGAATTGTAACTTACTTTCGCCTAATAATGCGATTTTGGCAAAGAGACTATCTCCCGCAGGGAAGCTGCTACCATCAAATGTTTGCCCTCATTAGACTCCCCTCTGGAAGCGCTTTCACTGCAAGCTGCAGATTCCCTCCTAACAGCAAGCTTTAGGATAGGGTACTGAATTGTATCTTACTTTCGCATAATAGTGCGATTTTGGCAAAGAGAATATCTCCCGCAGGGAAGCTGCTACCATCAAATGTTTGCCCTCCTTAGACTCCCCTCTGGAAGCGCTTTCACTGCAAGCTGCAGATTCCCTCCTAACAGCAAGCTTTAGGATAGGGTACTGAATTGTAAATTAACTGCGGCTAATAAGGCGAATTTGGCAAAGAGAATATCTCCCGCAGGGAAGCTGCTACCACCAAATGTTTGCCCTCATTAGACTCCCCTCTGGAAGCGCTTTCACTGCAAGCTGCAGATTCCCTCCTAACAGCAAGCTTTAGGATAGGGTACTGAATTGTAACTTACTTTCGCCTAATAATGCGATTTTGGCAAAGAGAGTATCTCCCGCAGGGAAGCTGCTACCATCAAATCTTTGCCCTCATTAGACTCCCCTCTGGAAGCGCTTTCACTGCAAGCTGCAGATTCCCTCCTAACAGCAAGCTTTAGGATAGGGTACTGAATTGTAACTTACTTTCGCCTAATAATGCGATTTTGGCAAAGAGAGTATCTCCCGCAGGGAAGCTGCTACCATCAAATGTTTGCCCTCCTTAGACTCCCCTCTGGAAGCGCTTTCACTGCAAGCTGCAGATTCCCTCCTAACAGCAAGCTTTAGGATAGGGTACTGAATTGTATCTTAACTGAGGCTAATAAGACGATTTTGGCAAAGAGAATATCTCTCGCAGGGAAGCTGCTACCATAAAATGTTTGCCCTCATTAGACTCCCCTCTGGAAGCGCTTTCACTGCAAGCTGTAGATTCCCTCCTAACAGCAAGCTTTAGGGTAGGGTACTGAATTGTAACTTACTTTCGCCTAGTAATGCGATTTTGGCAAAGAGAGTATCTCCCGCAGGGAAGCTGCTACCATCAAATGTTTGCCCTCATTAGACTCCCCTCTGGAAGCGCTTTCACTGCAAGCTGCAGATTCCCTCCTAACAGCAAGCTTTAGGATAGGGTACTGAATTGTAACTTACTTTCGCCTAATAATGCGATTTTGGCAAAGAGAGTATCTCCCGCAGGGAAGCTGCTACCATCAAATGTTTGCCCTCATTAGGTGCCCTCTGGAAGCGCTTTCACTGCAAGCTGCAGATTCCCTCCTAACAGCAAGCTTTAGGATAGGGTACTGAATTGTAACTTACTTTCGCCTAATAAAGCGATTTTGGCAAAGAGAATATCTCCCGCAGGGAAGATGCTACCATCAAATATTTGCCCTCATTAGACTCCCCTCTGGAAGCGCTTTCACTGCAAGCTGCAGATTCCCTCCTAAGAGCAAGATTTAGGATAGGGTACTGAATTGTAACTTACTTTCGCCTAATAATGCGATTTTGGCAAAGAGAGTATCACCCGCAGGGAAGCTGCTAACATCAAATGTTTGCCCTAATTAGACTCCCGTCTGGAAGCGCTTTCACTGCAAGGTGCAGATTCCCTCCTAACAGCAAGCTTTAGGACATTGTACTGAATTGTAACTTCACTGCGGCTAATAAGGCGATTTTGGCAAAGAGAATATCTCCCGCAGGGAAGCTGCTACCATCAAATGCTTGCCCTCATTAGACTCCCCTCTGGAAGCGCTTTCACTGCAAGCTGCAGATTCCCTCCTAACAGCAAGTTTTAGCATAGGGTACTGAATTGTATCTTACCTTCGCATAATAAAGCGATTTTGGCAAAGAGAGTATCTCCCGCAGGGAAGCTGCTACCATCAAATGCTTGCCCTCATTAGACTCCCCTCTGGAAGCGCTTTCACTGCAAGCTGCAGATTCCCTCCTAACAGCAAGCTTTAGGATAGGGTACTGAATTGTATCTTACTTTCGCCTAATAATGCGATTTTGGAAAAGAGAGTATCTCCCACAGGGAAGCTGCTACCATCAAATATTTGCCCTCATTAGATTCTCCTCTGGAAGCACTTTCACTGCAAGCTGCAGATTCCCTCCTAACAGCAAGCTTTAGGATAGGGTACTGAATTGTAACTTACTTTCGCCTAATAATGCGATTTTGGCAAAGAGAGTATCTCCCGCAGGGAAGCTGCTACCATCAAATGTTTGCCCTCATTAGACTCCCCTCTGGAAGCGCTTTCACTGCAAGCTGCAGATTCCCTCCTAACAGCAAGCTTTAGGATAGGGTACTGAATTGTAACTTACTTTCGCCTAATAATGCGATTTTGGCAAAGAGAGTATCACCCGCAGGGAAGCTGCTACCATCATATCTTTGTCCTCATTAGACTCCCCTCTGGAAGCGCTTTCACTGCAAGCTTCAGATTCCCTACTAACAGCAAGTTTTAGGATAGGGTACTGAATTGTATCTTACTTTCGCCAAATAATGTGGTTTTGGCAAAGAGAGTATCTCCCGCAGGGAAGCTGCTACCATCAAATGTTTGCCCTCATTAGACTCCCCTCTGGAAGCGCTTTCACTGCAAGCTGCAGATTCCCTCCTAACAGCAAGCTTTAGGATATGGTACTGAATTGTAACTTAACTGCGGCTAATAAGGCGCTTTTGGCAAAGAGAATATCTCCCGCAGGGAAGCTGCTACCATCAAATGTTTGCCCTCATTAGACTCCCCTCTGGAAGCGCTTTCACTGCAAGCTGTAGATTCCCTCCTAACAGCAAGCTTTAGGATAGGGTACTGAATTTCAACTTACTTTCTCCTAGTAATGCGATTTTGGCAAAGAGAGTATCTCCCGCAGGGAAGCTGCTACCATCAAATGTTTGCCCTCGTTAGACTCCCCTCTGGAAGCGCTTTCACTGCAAGCTGCAGATTCCCTCCTAACAGCAAGCTTTAGGATAGGGTACTGAATTGTATCTTACTTTCGCCTAATAATGCGATTTTGGCAAAGAGACTATCTCCCGCAGGGAAGCTGCTACCATCAAATGTTTGCCCTCCTTAGACTCCCCTCTGGAAGCGCTTTCACTGCAAGCTGCAGATTCCCTCCTAACAGCAAGCTTTAGGATAGGGTACTGAATTGTATCTTACTTTCGCATAATAGTGCGATTTTGGCAAAGAGAATATCTCCCGCAGGGAAGCTGCTACCATCAAATGTTTGCCCTCATTAGACTCCCCTCTGGAAGCGCTTTCACTGCAAGCTGCAGATTCCCTCCTAACAGCAAGCTTTAGGATATGGTACTGAATTGTATCTTAACTGAGGCTAATAAGGCGATTTTGGCAAAGAGAATATCTCTCGCAGGGAAGCTGCTACCATCAAATGTTTGCCCTCATTAGACTCCCCTCTGGAAGCGCTTTCACTGCAAGCTGTAGATTCCCTCCTAACAGCAAGCTTTAGGATAGGGTACTGAATTGTAACTTACTTTCGCATAGTAATGCGATTTTGGCAAAGAGAGTATCTCCCGCAGGGAAGCTGCTACCATCAAATGTTTGCCCTCATTAGACTCCCCTCTGGAAGCGCTTTCACTGCAAGCTGCAGATTCCCTCCTAACAGCAAGCTTTAGGATAATGTACTGAATTGTAACTTACTTTCGCCTTATAATGCGATTTTGGCAAAGAGAGTATCTCCCGCAGGGAAGCTGCTACCATCAAATGTTTGCCCTCATTAGGTGCCCTCTGGAAGCGCTTTCACTGCAAGCTGCAGATTCCCTCCTAACAGCAAGCTTTAGGATAGGGTACTGAATTGTAACTTACTTTCGCCTAATAAAGCGATTTTGGCAAAGAGAATATCTTCCGCAGGAAAGATGCTACCATCAAATATTTGCCCTCATTAGACTCCCCTCTGGAAGCACTTTCACTGCAAGCTGCAGATTCCCTCCTAACAGCAAGCTTTAGGACAGTGTACTGAATTGTAACTTCACTGCGGCTAATAAGGCGATTTTGGTAAGGAGAATATCTCCCGCAGGGAAGCTGCTACCATCAAATGCTTGCCCTCATTAGACTCCCCTCTGGAAGCGCTTTCACTGCAAGCTGCAGATTCCCTCCTAACAGCAAGCTTTAGGATAGGGTACTGAATTGTAACTTAACTGCGGCTAATAAGGCGATTTTGGCAAAGAGAATATCTCCCGCAGGGAAGCTGCTACCATAAAATGTTTGCCCTCATTAGACTCCCCTCTGGAAGCGCTTTCACTGCAAGCTGTAGATTCCCTCCTAACAGCAAGCTTTAGGATAGGGTACTGAATTGTAACTTACTTTCGCCTAGTAATGCGATTTTGGCAAAGAGAGTATCTCCCGCAGGGAAGCTGCTACCATCAAATGTTTGCCCTCGTTAGACTCCCCTCTGGAAGCGCTTTCACAGCAAGCTGCAGATTCCCTCCTAACAGCAAGCTTTAGGATAGGGTACTGAATTGTAACTTACTTTCGCCTAATAATGCGATTTTTGAAAAGAGAGTATCTCCCGCAGGGAAGCTGCTACCATCAAATGTTTGCCCTCATTAGACTCCCCTCTGGAAGCGCTTTCACTGCAAGCTGCAGATTCCCTCCTAACAGCAAGCTTTAGGATAGTGTACTGAATTGTAACTTACTTTCACCTAATAATGCGATTTTGGCAAAGAGAGTATCTCCCGCAGGGAAGCTGCTACCATCAAATGTTTGCCCTCATTAGACTCCCCTCTGGAAGCGCTTTCACTGCAAGCTGCAGATTCCCTCCTAACAGCAAGCTTTAGGATAGGGTACTGAATTGTAACTTACTTTCGCATAATAATGCGATTTTGTCAAAGAGAGTATCTCCCGCAGGGAAGCTGCTACCATCAAATGTTTGCCCTCATTACACTCCCCTCTGGAAGCGCTTTCACTGCAAGCTGCAGATTCCCTCCTAACAGCAAGCTTTAGGATAGGGTACTGAATTGTAACATACTTTCGCCTAATAATGCGATTTTGGCAAAAAGACTATCTCCCGCAGGGAAGCTGTTACCATCAAATGTTTGCCCTCGTTAGACTCCCCTCTGGAAGCCCTTTCACTGCAAGCTGCAGATTCCCTCCTAACAGCAAGCTTTAGGATAGGGTCCTGAATTGTAACTTACTTTCGCCTAATAATGCGATTTTGGCAAAGAGACTATCTCCCGCAGGGAAGCTGCTACCATCAAATCTTTGCCCTCATTAGACTCCCCTATGGAAGCGCTTTCACTGCAAGCTGCAGATTCCCTCCTAACAGCAAGCTTTAGGATAGGGTACTGAATTGTATCTTAACTGCGGCTAATATGGAGAATTTGTCAAAGAGAATATCTCCCGCAGGGAAGATGCTACCATCAAATGTTTGCCCTCATTAGACTCCCCTCTGGAAGCTCTTTCACTGCAAGCTGCAGATTCCCTCCTAACAGCAAGCTTTAGGATAGGGTACTGAATCGTAACTTACTTTCGCCTAATAATGCGATTTTGGCAAAGAGAGTATCTCCCGCAGGGAAGCTGCTACCATCAAATGTTTGCCCTCATTAGACTCCCCTCTGGAAGCGCTTTCACTGCAAGCTGCAGATTCCCTCCTAACAGCAAGCTTTAGGATAGGGTACTGAATTGTAACTTATCTGCGGCTAATAAGGCGATTTTAGCAAAGAGAATATCTCCCGCAGGGAAGCTGCTACCATCAAATGTTTGCCCTCATTAGATTCCCCTCTGGAAGCGCTTTCACTGCAAGCTGCAGATTCCCTCCTAACAGCAAGCTTTAGGATAGGGTACTGAATTGTAACTTACTTTCGCCTAATAATGCGATTTTGGCAAAGAGAATATCACCCGCAGGGAAGCTGCTACCATCAAATGTTTACCCTCGTTAGACTCCCCTCTGGAAGCGCTTTCACTGCAAGCTGCAGATTCCCTCCTAACAGCAAGCTGTAGGACAGTGTACTGAATTGAAACTTAACTGCGGCTTATAATGCGATTTTGGCAAAGAGAGTATCTCCCGCAGGGAAGCTGCTACCATCAAATGTTTGCCCTCATTAGACTCCCCTCTGGAAGCGCTTTCACTGCAAGCTGCAGATTCCCTCCTAACAGCAATCTTTAGGATAGTGTACTGACTTGTAACTTACTTTCGCATAATAATGCGATTTTGGCAAAGAGATTATCTCCCGCAGGGAAGCTGCTACCATCAAATGTTTGCCCTCATTAGACTCCCCTCTGGAAGCGCTTTCACTGCAAGCTGCAGATTCCCTCCTAACAGCAAGCTTTAGGATAGGGTACTGAATTGTAACTTACTTTCGCATAATAATGCGATTTTGGCAAAGAGAGTATCTCCCGCAGGGAAGCTGCTACCATCAAATGTTTGCCCTCATTAGACTCCCCTCTGGAAGCGCTTTCACTGCAAGCTGCAGATTCCCTCCTAACAGCAAGCTTTAGGATAGGGTACTGAATTGTAACTTAACTGCGGCTAATAAGGCGAATTTGGCAAAGAGAAAATCTCCCGCAGGGAAGATGCTACCATCAAATGTTTGCCCTCATTAGACTCCCCTCTGGAAGCGCTTTCACTGCAAGCTGCAGATTCCCTCCTAACAGCAACCTTTAGGATAGGGTACTGAATCGTAACTTACTTTCGCCTAATAATGCGATTTTTGCAAAGAGAGTATCTCCCGCAGGGAAGCTGCTACCATCAAATGCTTGCCCTCATTAGACTCCCCTCTGGAAGCGCTTTCACTGCAACCTGCAGATTCCCTCCTAACAGCAAGCTTTAGGATAGGGTACTGAATTGTAACTTAACTGCGGCTAATAAGGCGATTATAACAAAGAGAATATCTCCCGCAGGGAAGCTGCTACCATCAAATGTTTGCCCTCATTACACTCCCCTCTGGAAGCGCTTTCACTGCAAGCTGCAGATTCCCTCCTAACAGCAAGCTTTAGGATAGGGTACTGAATTGTAACTTACTTTCGCCTAATAATGCGATTTTGGCAAAGAGACTATCACCCGCAGGGAAGCTGCTAACATCAAATGTTTGCCCTCATTAGACTCCCCTCTGGAAGCGCTTTCACTGCAAGCTGCAGATTCCCTCCTAACAGCGAGCTGTAGGACAGTGTACTGAATTGTAACTTAACTGCGGCTAATAATGCGATTTTGGCAAAGAGAGTATCTCCCGCAGGGAAGCTGCTACCATCAAATGTTTGCCCTCATTAGACTCCCCTCTGGAAGCGCTTTCACTGCAAGCTGCAGATTCCCTCCTAACAGCAAGCTTTAGGATAGGGTACTGAATTGTAACTTACTTTCGCCTAATAATGCGATTTTGGAAAAGAGACTATCTCCTGCAGGGAAGCTGCTACCATCAAATATTTGCCCTCATTAGACTCTCCTCTGGAAGCGCTTTCACTGCAAGCTGCAGATTCCCTCCTAACAGCAAGCTTTAGGATAGGGTACTGAATTGTAACTTACTTTCGCCTAAAAATGCGATTTTGGCAAAGAGAGTATCTCCCGCAGGGAAGCTGCTACCATCAAATCTTTGCCCTCATTAGACTCCCCTCTGGAAGCGCTTTCACTGCAAGCTGCAGATTCCCTCCTAACAGCAAGCTTTAGGATAGGGTACTGAATTGTAACTTACTTTCGCCTAATAATGCGATTTGGCAAAGAGAGTATCTCCCGCAGGGAAGCTGCTACCATCAAATGTTTGCCCTCATTAGACTCCCCTCTGGAAGCGCTTTCACTGCAAGCTGCAGATTCCCTCCTAACAGCAAGCTTTAGGATAGGGTACTGAATTGTACCTTAACTGCGTCTAATAAGGCGAATTAGGCAAAGAGAATATCTCCCGCAGGGAAGCTGCTACCATCAAATGTTTGCCCTCATTAGACTCCCCTCTGGAAGCGCTTTCACTCCAAGCTGCAGATTCCCTCCTAACAGCAAGCTTTAGGATAGTGTACTGAATTGTAACTTACTTTCGCCTAATAATGCAATTTTGGCAAAGAGAGTATCTCCCGCAGGGAAGCTGCTACCATCAAATGTTTGCCCTCATTAGACTCCCCTCTGGAAGCGCTTTCACTGCAAGCTGCAGATTCCCTCCTAACAGCAAGCTTTAGGATAGGGTACTGAATTGTAACTTACTTTCGCCTAATAATGCGATTTTGGCAAAGAGAGTATCTCCCGCAGGGAAGCTGCTACCATCAAATGTTTGCCCTCATTAGACTCCCCTCTGGAAGCGCTTTCACTGCAAGCTGCAGATTCCCTCCTAACAGCAAGCTGTAGGACAGTGTACTGAATTGTAACTTAACTGCGGCTCATAAGGCGATTTTGGCAAAGAGAATATCTCCCGCAGGGAAGCTGCTACCATCAAATGTTTGCCCTCATTAGACTCCCCTCTGGAAGCGCTTTCACTGCAAGCTGCAGATTCCCTCCTAACAGCAAGCTTTAGGATAGGGTACTGAATTGTAACTTACTTTCGCCTAATAATGCGATTTTGGCAAAGAGAGTATCTCCCGCAGGGAAGCTGCTACCATCAAATGTTTGCCCTCATTAGACTCCCCTCTGGAAACGATTTCACTGCAAGCTGCAGATTCCCTCCTAACAGCAAGCTTTAGGATAGGGTACTGAATTGTAACTTACTTTCGCCTAATAATGCGATTTTGGCAAAGAGAGTATCTCCCGCAGGGAAGCTGCTACCATCAAATGTTTGCCCTCATTAGACTCCCCTCTGGAAGCGCTTTCACTGCAAGCTGCAGATTCCCTCCTGACAGCAAGCTTTAGGATAGGGTACTGAATTGTAACTTACTTTCGCCTAATAATGCGATTTTGGCAAAGAGAGTATCTCCCGCAGGGAAGCTGCTACCATCAAATGTTTGCCCTCATTAGACTCCCCTCTGGAAGCGCTTTCACTGCAAGCTGCAGATTCCCTCCTAACAGCAAGCTTTAGGATAGGGTACTGAATTGTAACTTAACTGCGGTTAATAAGGCGATTATGGCAAAGAGATTATCTCCCGCAGGGAAGCTGCTACCATCAAATATTTGCCCTCATTAGACTCCCCTCTGGAAGCGCTTTCACTGCAAGCTGCAGATTCCCTCCTAACAGCAAGCTTTAGGATAGGGTACTGAATTGTAACTTACTTTCGCCTAATAAAGCGATTTTGGCAAAGAGAATATCTCCCGCAGGAAAGCTGCTACCATCAAATGTTTGCCCTCCTTAGACTCCCCTCTGGAAGCGCTTTCACTGCAAGCTGCAGATTCCCTCCTAACAGCAAGCTTTAGGATAGGGTACTGAATTGTAACTTACTTTCGCCTAATAATGCGATTTTGGCAAAGAGAGTATCACCCGCAGGGAAGCTGCTACCATCAAATGTTTGCCCTCATTAGACTCCCCTCTGGAAGCGCTTTCACTGCAAGCTGCAGATTCCCTCCTAACAGCAAGCTTTAGGATAGTGTAATGAATCGTATCTTACTTTCGCCTAATAATGCGATTTTGGCAAAGAGAGTATCTCCCGCAGGGAAGCTGCTACCATCAAATGCTTGCCCTCATTAGACTCCCCTCTGGAAGCGCTTTCACTGCAAGCTGCAGATTCCCTCCTAACAGCAAGCTTTAGGATAGGGTACTGAATTGGAACTTAACTGCTGCTAATAAGGCGATTTTAGCAAAGAGAATATCTCCCGCAGGGAAGCTGTTACCATCAAATGTTTGCCCTCATTAGACTCCCCTCTGGAAGCGCTTTCACTGCAAGCTGCAGATTCCCTCCTAACAGCAAGCTGTAGGACAGTGTACTGAATTGTAGCTTAACTGCGGATCATAAGGCGATTTTGGCAAAGAGAATATCTCCCGCAGGGAAGCTGCTACCATCAATATTTGCCCTCATTAGACTCCCCTCTGGAAGCGCTTTCACTGCAAGCTGCAGATTCCCTCCTAACAGCAAGCTTTAGGATAGGGTACAGAATTGTAACTTACTTTCGCCTAATAATGCGATTTTGGCAAAGAGAGTATATCCCGCAGGGAAGCTGCTACCATCAAATGTTTGCCCTCATTAGACTCCCCTCTGGAAACGATTTCACAGCAAGCTGCAGATTCCCTCCTAACAGCAAGCTTTAGGATAGGGTACTGAATTGTAACTTACTTTCGCCTAATAATGCGATTTTGGCAAAGAGAGTATCTCCCGCAGGGAAGCTGCTACCATCAAATGTTTGCCCTCATTAGACTCCCCTCTGGAAGCGCTTTCACTGCAAGCTGCAGATTCCCTCCTAACAGCAAGCTTTAGGATAGGGTACTGAATTGTAACTTACTTTCGCCTAATAAAGCGATTTTGGCAAAGAGAATATCTCCCGCAGGAAAGCTGCTACCATCAAATGTTTGCCCTCCTTAGACTCCCCTCTGGAAGCGCTTTCACTGCAAGCTGCAGATTCCCTCCTAACAGCAAGCTTTAGGATAGGGTACTGAATTGTAACTTACTTTTGCCTAATAATGCGATATTGGCAAAGAGAGTATCACCCGCAGGGAAGCTGCTACCATCAAATGTTTGCCCTCATTAGACTCCCCTCTGGAAGCGCTTTCACTGCAAGCTGCAGATTCCCTCCTAACAGCAAGCTTTAGGATAGTGTAATGAATCGTATCTTACTTTCGCCTAATAATGCGATTTTGGCAAAGAGAGTATCTCCCGCAGGGAAGCTGCTACCATCAAATGCTTGCCCTCATTAGACTCCCCTCTGGAAGCGCTTTCACTGCAAGCTGCAGATTCCCTCCTAACAGCAAGCTTTAGGATAGAGTACTGAATTGGAACTTAACTGCTGCTAATAAGGCGATTTTAGCAAAGAGAATATCTCCCGCAGGGAAGCTGTTACCATCAAATGTTTGCCCTCATTAGACTCCCCTCTGGAAGCGCTTTCACTGCAAGCTGCAGATTCCCTCCTAACAGCAAGCTGTAGGACAGTGTACTGAATTGTAGCTTAACTGCGGATCATAAGGCGATTTTGGCAAAGAGAATATCTCCCGCAGGGAAGCTGCTACCATCAATATTTGCCCTCATTAGACTCCCCTCTGGAAGCGCTTTCACTGCAAGCTGCAGATTCCCTCCTAACAGCAAGCTTTAGGATAGGGTACAGAATTGTAACTTACTTTCGCCTAATAATGCGATTTTGGCAAAGAGAGTATATCCCGCAGGGAAGCTGCTACCATCAAATGTTTGCCCTCATTAGACTCCCCTCTGGAAACGATTTCACAGCAAGCTGCAGATTCCCTCCTAACAGCAAGCTTTAGGATAGGGTACTGAATTGTAACTTACTTTCGCCTAATAATGCGATTTTGGCAAAGAGAGTATCTCCCGCAGGGAAGCTGCTACCATCAAATGTTTGCCCTCATTAGACTCCCCTCTGGAAGCGCTTTCACTGCAAGCTGCAGATTCCCTCCTAACAGCAAGCTTTAGGATAGGGTACTGAATTGTATCTTACTTTCGCCTAATAATGCGATTATGGAAAAGACACTATCTCCCGCAGGGAAGCTCCTACAATCAAATATTTGCCCTCATTAGACTCTCCTCTGGAAGCGCTTTCAATGCAAGCTGCAGATTCCCTCCTAACAGCAAGCTTTAGGATAGGGTACTGAATTGTATCTTACTTTCGCCTAATAATGCGATTTTGGCCAAGAGAGTATCTCCCGCAGGGAAGCTGCTACCATCAAATATTTGCCCTCATTAGACTCCCCTCTGGAAGCGCTTTCACTGCAAGCTGCAGATTCCCTCCTAACAGCAAGCTTTAGGATAGGGTACTGAATTGTAACTTACTTTCGCCTAAAAATGCGATTTTGGCAAAGAGAGTATCTCCCGCAGGGAAGCTGCTACCATCAAATCTTTGCCCTCATTAGACTCCCCTCTGGAAGCGCTTTCACTGCAAGCTGCAGATTCCCTCCTAACAGCAAGCTTTAGGATAGGGTACTGAATTGTAACTTACTTTCGCCTAATAAAGCGATTTTGGCAAAGAGAATATCTCCCGCAGGAAAGCTGCTACCATCAAATGTTTGCCCTCATTAGACTCCCCTCTGGAAGCGCTTTCACTGCAACCTGCAGATTCCCTCTTAACAGCAAGCTTTAGGATAGGGTACTGAATTGTAACTTACTTTTGCCTAATAATGCGATTTTGGCAAAGAGAGTATCACCCGCAGGGAAGCTGCTAACATCAAATGTTTGCCCTCATTAGACTCCCCTCTGGAAGCGCTTTCACTGCAAGCTGCAGATTCCCTCCTAACAGCAAGCTTTAGGATAGGGTACTGAATCGTATCTTACTTTCGCCTAATAATGCGATTTTGGCAAAGAGAGTATCTCCCGCAGGGAAGCTGCTACCATCAAATGCTTGCCCTCATTAGACTCCCCTCTGGAAGCGCTTTCACTGCAAGCTGCAGATTCCCTCCTAACAGCAAGCTTTAGGATAGGGTACTGAATTGTAACTTAACTGCGGCTAATGAGGCGATTTTAGCAAAGAGAATATCTCCCGCAGGGAAGCTGTTACCATCAAATGTTTGCCCTCATTAGACTCCCCTCTGGAAGCGCTTTCACTGCAAGCTGCAGATTCCCTCCTAACAGCAAGCTGTAGGACAGTGTACTGAATTGTAACTTAACTGCGGCTCATAAGGCGATTTTGTCAAAGAGAATATCTCCCGCAGGGAAGCTGCTACCATCAATATTTGCCCTCATTAGACTCCCCTCTGGAAGCGCTTTCACTGCAAGCTGCAGATTCCCTCCTAACAGCAAGCTTTAGGATAGGGTACTGAATTGTAACTTACTTTCGCCTAATAATGCGATTTTGGCAAAGAGAGTATATCCCGCAGGGAAGCTGCTACCATCAAATGTTTGCCCTCATTAGACTCCCCTCTGGAAACGATTTCACAGCAAGCTGCAGATTCCCTCCTAACAGCAAGCTTTAGGATAGGGTACTGAATTGTAATTTACTTTCGCCTAATAATGCGATTTTGGCAAAGAGAGTATCTCCCGCAGGGAAGCTGCTACCATCAAATGTTTGCCCTCATTAGACTCCCCTCTGGAAGAGCTTTCACTGCAAGCTGCAGATTCCCTCCTAACAGCAAGCTTTAGGATAGGGTACTGAATTGTATCTTACTTTCGCCTAATAATGCGATTTTGGAAAAGACACTATCTCCCGCAGGGAAGCTGCTACCATCAAATATTTGCCCTCATTAGACTCTCCTCTGGAAGCGCTTTCACTGCAAGCTGCAGATTCCCTCCTAACAGCAAGCTTTAGGATAGGGTACTGAATTGTAACTTACTTTCGCCTAATAATGCGATTTTGGCAAAGAGACTATCTCCCGCAGGGAAGCTGCTACCATCAAATCTTTGCCCTCATTAGGTGCCCTCTGGAAGCGCTTTCACTGCAAGCTGCAGATTCCCTCCTAACAGCAAGCTTTAGGATAGGGTACTGAAATGTAACTTACTTTCGCCTAAAAATGCGATTTTGGCAAAGAGAGTATCTCCCGCAGGGAAGCTGCTACCATCAAATCTTTGCCCTCATTAGACTCCCCTCTGGAAGCGCTTTCACTGCAAGCTGCAGATTCCCTCCTAACAGCAAGCTTTAGGATAGGGTACTGAATTGTAACTTACTTTCGCCTAATAATGCGATTTTGGAAAAGAGAGTATTTCCCGCAGGGAATCTGCTACCATCAAATGTTTGCCCTCATTAGACTCCCCTCTGGAAGCGCTTTCACTGCAAGCTGCAGATTCCCTCCTAACAGCAAGCTTTAGGATAGGGTACTGAATTGTATCTTACTTTCGCCTAATAATGCGATTTTGGCAAAGAGATTATCTCCCGCAGGGAAGCTGCTACCATCAAATGTTTGCCCTCATTAGACTCCCCTCTGGAAGTGCTTTCACTGCAAGCTGCAGATTCCCTCCTAACAGCAAGCTTTAGGATAGGGTACTGAATTGTATCTTACTTTCGCCTAATAATGAGATTTTGGCAAAGAGAGTATCTCCCGCAGGGAAGCTGCTACCATCAAATGTTTGCCCTCATTAGACTCCCCTCTGGAAGCGCTTTCACTGCAAGCTGCAGATTCCCTCCTAACAGCAAGCTTTAGGATAGGGTACTGAATCGTAACTTACTTTCGCCTAATAATGCGATTTTGGCAAAGAGACTATCTCCCGCAGGGAAGCTGCTACCATCAAATGCTTGCCCTCATTAGACTCCCCTCTGGAAGCGCTTTCACTGCAAGCTGCAGATTCCCTCCTAACAGCAAGCTTTAGGATAGGGTACTGAATTGTAACTTAACTGCGGCTAATGAGGCGATTTTAGCAAAGAGAATATCTCCCGCAGGGAAGCTGTTACCATCAAATGTTTGCCCTCATTAGACTCCCCTCTGGAAGCGCTTTCACTGCAAGCTGCAGATTCCCTCCTAACAGCAAGCTGTAGGACAGTGTACTGAATTGTAACTTAACTGCGGCTCATAAGGCGATTTTGTCAAAGAGAATATCTCCCGCAGGGAAGCTGCTACCATCAATATTTGCCCTCATTAGACTCCCCTCTGGAAGCGCTTTCACTGCAAGCTGCAGATTCCCTCCTAACAGCAAGCTTTAGGATAGGGTACTGAATTGTAACTTACTTTCGCCTAATAATGCGATTTTGGCAAAGAGAGTATCTCCCGCAGGGAAGCTGCTACCATCAAATGTTTGCCCTCATTAGACTCCCCTCTGGAAGCGCTTTCACTGCAAGCTGCAGATTCCCTCCTAACAGCAAGCTTTAGGATAGGGTACTGAATTGTATCTTACTTTCGCCTAGTAATGCGATTTTGGAAAAGACACTATCTCCCGCAGGGAAGCTGCTACCATCAAATGTTTGCCCTCATTAGACTCCCCTCTGGAAGCGCTTTCACTGCAAGCTGCAGATTCCCTCCTAACAGCAAGCTTTAGGATAGGGTACTGAATTGTATCTTACTTTCGCCTAATAATGCGATTTTGGAAAAGACACTATCTCCCGCAGGGAAGCTGCTACCATCAAATATTTGCCCTCATTAGACTCCCCTCTGGAAGCGCTTTCACTGCAAGCTGCAGATTCCCTCCTAACAGCAAGCTTTAGGATAGGATACTGAATTGTAACTTACTTTCGCCTAATAATGCGATTTTGGCAAAGAGAGTATCTCCCGCAGGGAAGCTGCTACCATCAAATGTTTGCCCTCATTAGACTCCCCTCTGGAAGCGCTTTCACTGCAAGCTGCAGATTCCCTCCTAACAGCAAGCTTTAGGATAGGGTACTGAATTGTAACTTACTTTCGCCTAATAATGCGATTTTGGCAAAGAGAATATCTCCCGCAGGGAAGCTGTTACCATCAAATGTTTGCCCTCATTAGACTCCCCTCTGGAAGCGCTTTCACTGCAAGCTGCAGATTCCCTCCTAACAGCAAGCTTTAGGATAGGGTACTGAATTGTAACTTAACTGCGGCTAATAAGGCGATTTTAGCAAAGAGAATATCTCCCGCAGGGAAGCTGTTACCATCAAATGTTTGCCCTCATTAGACTCCCCTCTGGAAGCGCTTTCACTGCAAGCTGCAGATTCCCTCCTAACAGCAAGCTTTAGGATAGGGTACTGAATTGTACCTTACTTTCGCCTAATAATGCGATTTTGGCAAAGAGAGTATCTCCCGCAGGGAAGCTGTTACCATCAAATGTTTGACCTCATTAGACTCCCCTCTGGAAGCGCTTTCACTGCAAGCTGCAGATTCCCTCCTAACAGCAAGCTTCAGGATAGTGTACTGAATTGTAACTTAACTGCGGCTAAAAAGGCGATTATGGCAAAGAGAATATCTCCCGCAGGAAGCTGCTACCATCAAATCTTTGCCCTCATTAGACTCCCCTCTGGAAGCGCTTTCACTGCAAGCTGCAGATTCCCTCCTAACAGCAAGCTTTAGGATAGGGTACTGAATTGTAACTTACTTTCGCCTAATAATGCGATATTGGCAAAGAGAGTATCTCCCGCAGGGAAGCTGCTACCATCAAATGTTTGCCCTCATTAGACTCCCCTCTGGAAGCGCTTTCACTGCAAGCTGCAGATTCCCTCCTAACAGCAAGCTTTAGGATAGGGTACTGAATTGTAACTTACTTTCGCCTAATAATGCGATTTTGGCAAAGAGAGTATCTCCCGCAGGGAAGCTGCTACCATCAAATGTTTGCCCTGATTATACTACCCTGTGGAAGGGCTTTCACTGCAAGCTGCAGATTCCCTCCTAACAGCAAGCTTTAGGATAGGGTATTGAATTGTAACTTACTTTCGCCTAATAAAGCGATTTTGGCAAAGAGAATATCTCCCGCAGGAAAGCTGCTACCATCAAATCTTTGCCCTCATTAGACTCCCCTCTGGAAGCGCTTTCACTGCAACCTGCAGATTCCCTCCTAACAGCAAGCTTTAGGATAGGGTACTGAATTGTAACTTACTTTTGCCTAATAATGCGATTTTGGCAAAGAGAGTATCTCCCGCAGGGAAGCTGTTACCATCAAATGTTTGCCCTCGTTAGACTACCCTCTGGAAGCGCTTTCACTGCAAGCTGCAGATTCCCTCCTAACAGCAAGCTGTAGGACAGTGTACTGAATTGTAACTTAACTGCGGCTCATAAGGCGATTTTGGCAAAGAGAATATCTCCCGCAGGGAAGCTGCTACCATCAAATGTTTGCCCTCATTAGACTCCCCTCTGGAAGCGCTTTCACTGCAAGCTGCAGATTCCCTCCTAACAGCAAGCTTTAGGATAGGGTACTGAATTGTAACTTACTTTCGCCTAATAATGCGATTTTGGCAAAGAGAGTATCTCCCGCAGGGAAGCTGCTACCATCAAATGTTTGCCCTCATTAGTCTCCCCTCTGGAAGCGCTTTCACTGCAAGCTGCAGATTCCCTCCTAACAGCAAGCTGTAGGACAGTGTACTGAATTGTAACTTAACTGCGGCTCATAAGGCGATTTTGGCAAAGAGAATATCTCCCGCAGGGAAGCTGCTACCATCAAATGTTTGCCCTCATTAGACTCCCCTCTGGAAGCGCTTTCACTGCAAGCTGCAGATTCCCTCCTAACAGCAAGCTTTAGGATAGGGTACTGAATTGTAACTTACTTTCGCCTAATAATGCGATTTTGGCAAAGAGAGTATCTCCCGCAGGGAAGCTGCTACCATCAAATGTTTGCCCTCATTAGACTCCCCTCTGGAAACGATTTCACTGCAAGCTGCAGATTCCCTCCTAACAGCAAGCTTTAGGATAGGGTACCGAATTGTAACTTACTTTCGCCTAATAAAGCGATTTTGGCAAAGAGAATATCTCCCGCAGGAAAGCTGCTACCATCAAATCTTTGCCCTCATTAGACTCCCCTCTGGAAGCGCTTTCACTGCAACCTGCAGATTCCCTCTTAACAGCAAGCTTTAGGATAGGGTACTGAATTTTATCTTACTTTTGCCTAATAATGCGATTTTGGCAAAGAGAGTATCTCCCGCAGGGAAGCTGCTACCATCAAATGCTTGCCCTCATTAGGCTCCCCTCTGGAAGCGCTTTCACTGCAAGCTGCAGATTCCCTCCTAACAGCAAGCTTTAGGATAGGGTACTGAATCGTATCTTACTTTCGCCTAATAATGCGATTTTGGCAAAGAGAGTATCTCCCGCAGGGAAGCTGCTACCATCAAATGCTTGCCCTCATTAGACTCCCCTCTGGAAGCGCTTTCACTGCAAGCTGCAGATTCCCTCCTAACAGCAAGCTTTAGGATAGGGTACTGAATTGTAACTTACTTTCGCCTAATAATGCGATTTTGGCAAAGAGAGTATCTCCCGCAGGGAAGCTGCTACCATCAAATGTTTGCCCTCATTAGTCTCCCCTCTGGAAGCGCTTTCACTGCAAGCTGCAGATTCCCTCCTAACAGCAAGCTGTAGGACAGTGTACTGAATTGTAACTTAACTGCGGCTCATAAGGCGATTTTGGCAAAGAGAATATCTCCCGCAGGGAAGCTGCTACCATCAAATGTTTGCCCTCATTAGACTCCCCTCTGGAAGCGCTTTCACTGCAAGCTGCAGATTCCCTCCTAACAGCAAGCTTTAGGATAGGGTACTGAATTGTAACTTACTTTCGCCTAATAATGCGATTTTGGCAAAGAGAGTATCTCCCGCAGGGAAGCTGCTACCATCAAATGTTTGCCCTCATTAGACTCCCCTCTGGAAACGATTTCACTGCAAGCTGCAGATTCCCTCCTAACAGCAAGCTTTAGGATAGGGTACTGAATTGTAACTTACTTTCGCCTAATAATGCGATTTTGGCAAAGAGAGTATCTCCCGCAGGGAAGCTGCTACCATCAAATGTTTGCCCTCATTAGACTCCCCTCTGGAAGCGCTTTCACTGCAAGCTGCAGATTCCCTCCTAACAGCAAGCTTTAGGATAGGGTACTGAATTGTAACTTACTTTCGCCTAATAATGCGATTTTGGCAAAGAGAGTATCTCCCGCAGGGAAGCTACTACCATCAAATGTTTGCCCTCATTAGACTCTCCTCTGGAAGCGCTTTCACTGCAAGCTGCAGATTCCCTCCTAACAGCAAGCTTTAGGATAGGGTACTGAATTGAAACTTAACTGCGGCTAATAAGGCGATTATGGCAAAGAGATTATCTCCCGCAGGGAAGCTGCTACCATCAAATATTTGCCCTCATTAGACTCCCCTCTGGAAGCGCTTTCACTGCAAGCTGCAGATTCCCTCCTAACAGAGAGCTTTAGGATAGGGTACTGAATTGTAACTTACTTTCGCCTAATAAAGCGATTTTGGCAAAGAGAATATCTCCCGCAGGAAAGCTGCTACCATCAAATGTTTGCCCTCCTTAGACTCCCCTCTGGAAGTGCTTTCACTGCAAGCTGCAGATTCCCTCCTAACAGCAAGCTTTAGGATAGGGTACTGAATTGTAACTTACTTTCGCCTAATAATGCGATTTTGGCAAAGAGAGTATCTCCCGCAGGGAAGCTGCTAACATCAAATGTTTGCCCTCATTAGACTCCCCTCCGGAAGCGCTTTCACTGCAAGCTGCAGATTCCCTCCTAACAGCAAGCTTTAGGATAGGGTACTGAATTGTAACTTAACTGCGGCTAATAAGGCGATTTTGGCAAAGAGACTATCTCCCGCAGGGAAGCTGCTACCATCAAATGTTTGCCCTCATTAGACTCCCCTCTGGAAGCGCTTTCACTGCAAGCTGCAGATTCCCTCCTAACAGCAAGCTGTAGGACAGTGTACTGAATTGTAACTTAACTGCGGCTCATAAGGCGATTTTGTCAAAGAGAATATCTCCCGCAGGGAAGCTGCTACCATCAATATTTGCCCTCATTAGACTCCCCTCTGGAAGCGCTTTCACTGCAAGCTGCAGATTCCCTCCTAACAGCAAGCTTTAGGATAGGGTACTGAATTGTAACTTACTTTCGCCTAATAATGCGATTTTGGCAAAGAGAGTATATCCCGCAGGGAAGCTGCTACCATCAAATGTTTGCCCTCATTAGACTCCCCTCTGGAAACGATTTCACAGCAAGCTGCAGATTCCCTCCTAACAGCAAGCTTTAGGATAGGGTACTGAATTGTAATTTACTTTCGCCTAATAATGCGATTTTGGCAAAGAGAGTATCTCCCGCAGGGAAGCTGCTACCATCAAATGTTTGCCCTCATTAGACTCCCCTCTGGAAGAGCTTTCACTGCAAGCTGCAGATTCCCTCCTAACAGCAATCTTTAGGATAGGGTACTGAATTGTATCTTACTTTCGCCTAGTAATGCGATTTTGGCAAAGAGAGTATCTCCCGCAGGGAAGCTGCTACCATCAAATATTTGCCCTCATTAGACTCTCCTCTGGAAGCGCTTTCACTGCAAGCTGCAGATTCCCTCCTAACAGCAAGCTTTAGGATAGGGTACTGAATCGTATCTTACTTTCGCCTAATAATGCGATTTTGGCAAAGAGAGTATCTCCCGCAGGGAAGCTGCTACCATCAAATGCTTGCCCTCATTAGACTCCCCTCTGGAAGCGCTTTCACTGCAAGCTGCAGATTCCCTCCTAACAGCAAGCTTTAGGATAGGGTACTGAATTGTAACTTAACTGCGGCTAATGAGGCGATTTTAGCAAAGAGAATATCTCCCGCAGGGAAGCTGTTACCATCAAATGTTTGCCCTCATTAGACTCCCCTCTGGAAGCGCTTTCACTGCAAGCTGCAGATTCCCTCCTAACAGCAAGCTGTAGGATAGGGTACTGAATTGTAACTTAACTGCGGCTCATAAGGCGATTTTGTCAAAGAGAATATCTCCCGCAGGGAAGCTGCTACCATCAATATTTGCCCTCATTAGACTCTCCTCTGGAAGCGCTTTCACTGCAAGCTGCAGATTCCCTCCTAACAGCAAGCTTTAGGATAGGGTACTGAATTGTAACTTACTTTCGCCTAATAATGCGATTTTGGCAAAGAGAGTATCTCCCGCAGGGAAGCTGCTACCATCAAATGTTTGCCCTCATTAGACTCCCCTCTGGAAGCGCTTTCACTGCAAGCTGCAGATTCCCTCCTAACAGCAAGCTTTAGGATAGGGTACTGAATTGTATCTTACTTTCGCCTAATAATGCGATTTTGGAAAAGACACTATCTCCCGCAGGGAAGCTGCTACCATCAAATGTTTGCCCTCATTAGACTCCCCTCTGGAAGCGCTTTCACTGCAAGCTGCAGATTCCCTCCTAACAGCAAGCTTTAGGATAGGGTACTGAATTGTATCTTACTTTCGCCTAATAATGCGATTTTGGAAAAGACACTATCTCCCGCAGGGAAGCTGCTACCATCAAATGTTTGCCCTCATTAGACTCCCCTCCAGAAGCGCTTTCACTGCAAGCTGCAGATTCCCTCCTAACAGCAAGCTTTAGGATAGGGTACTGAATTGTAACTTACTTTCGCCTAATAATGCGATTTTGGCAAAGAGACTATCTCCCGCAGGGAAGCTGCTACCATCAAATGTTTGCCCTCATTAGACTCCCCTCTGGAAGCGCTTTCACTGCAAGCTGCAGATTCCCTCCTAACAGCAAGCTTTAGGATAGTGTCCTGAATTGTAACTTACTTTCGCCTAATAAAGCGATTTTGGCAAAGAGAATATCTCCCGCAGGAAATCTGCTACCATCAAATGTTTGCCCTCCTTAGACTCCCCTCTGGAAGCGCTTTCACTGCAAGCTGCAGATTCCCTCCTAACAGCAAGCTTTAGGATAGGGTACTGAATCGTATCTTACTTTCGCCTAATAATGCGATTTTGGCAAAGAGAGTATCTCCCGCAGGGAAGCTGCTACCATCAAATGCTTGCCCTCATTAGACTCCCCTCTGGAAGCGCTTTCACTGCAAGCTGCAGATTCCCTCCTAACAGCAAGCTTTAGGATAGGGTACTGAATTGTATCTTAACTGCGGCTAATAAGGCGATTTTAGCAAAGAGAATATCTCCCGCAGGGAAGCTGTTACCATCAAATGTTTGCCCTCATTAGACTCCCCTCTGGAAGCGCTTTCACTGCAAGCTGCAGATTCCCTCCTAACAGCAAGCTGTAGGACAGTGTACTGAATTGTAACTTAACTGCGGCTCATAAGGCGATTTTGTCAAAGAGAATATCTCCCGCAGGGAAGCTGCTACCATCAATATTTGCCCTCATTAGACTCCCCTCTTGAAGCGCTTTCACTGCAAGCTGTAGATTTCCTCCTAACAGCAAGCTTTAGGATAGGGTACTGAATTGTAACTTACTTTCGCCTAATAATGCGATTTTGGCAAAGAGAGTATATCCCGCAGGGAAGCTGCTACCATCAAATGTTTGCCCTCATTAGACTCCCCTCTGGAAACGATTTCACAGCAAGCTGCAGATTCCCTCCTAACAGCAAGCTTTAGGATAGGGTACTGAATTGTAACTTACTTTCGCCTAATAATGCGATTTTGGCAAAGAGACTATCTCCCGCAGGGAAGCTGCTACCATCAAATATTTGACCTCATTAGACTCCCCTCTGGAAGCGCTTTCACTGCAAGCTGCAGATTCCCTCCTAACAGCAAGCTTTAGGATAGGGTACTGAATTGTAACTTACTTTCGCCTAATAATGCGATTTTGGCAAAGAGAATATCTCCCGCAGGGAAGCTGCTACCATCAAATGTTTGCCCTCATTAGACTCCCCTCTGGAAGCGCTTTCACTGCAAGCTGCAGATTCCCTCCTAACAGCAAGCTTTAGGATAGGGTACTGAATTGTATCTTACTTTCGCCTAATAATGCGATTTTGGAAAAGACACTATCTCCCGCAGGGAAGCTGCTACCATCAAATGTTTGCCCTCATTAGACTCCCCTCTGGAAGCGCTTTCACTGCAAGCTGCAGATTCCCTCCTAACAGCAAGCTTTAGGATAGGGTACTGAATTGTAACTTACTTTCGCCTAATAATGCGATTTTGGCAAAGAGAGTATCTCCCGCAGGGAAGCTGCTACCATCAAATGTTTGCCCTCATTAGACTCCCCTCTGGAAGCGCTTTCACTGCAAGCTGCAGATTCCCTCCTAACAGCAAGCTTTAGGATAGTGTCCTGAATTGTAACTTACTTTCGCCTAATAAAGCGATTTTGGCAAAGAGAATATCTCCCGCAGGAAATCTGCTACCATCAAATGTTTGCCCTCCTTAGACTCCCCTCTGGAAGCGCTTTCACTGCAAGCTGCAGATTCCCTCCTAACAGCAAGCTTTAGGATAGGGTACTGAATCGTATCTTACTTTCGCCTAATAATGCGATTTTGGCAAAGAGAGTATCTCCCGCAGGGAAGCTGCTACCATCAAATGCTTGCCCTCATTAGACTCCCCTCTGGAAGCGCTTTCACTGCAAGCTGCAGATTCCCTCCTAACAGCAAGCTTTAGGATAGGGTACTGAATTGTATCTTAACTGCGGCTAATAAGGCGATTTTAGCAAAGAGAATATCTCCCGCAGGGAAGCTGTTACCATCAAATGTTTGCCCTCATTAGACTCCCCTCTGGAAGCGCTTTCACTGCAAGCTGCAGATTCCCTCCTAACAGCAAGCTGTAGGACAGTGTACTGAATTGTAACTTAACTGCGGCTCATAAGGCGATTTTGTCAAAGAGAATATCTCCCGCAGGGAAGCTGCTACCATCAATATTTGCCCTCATTAGACTCCCCTCTTGAAGCGCTTTCACTGCAAGCTGTAGATTTCCTCCTAACAGCAAGCTTTAGGATAGGGTACTGAATTGTAACTTACTTTCGCCTAATAATGCGATTTTGGCAAAGAGAGTATATCCCGCAGGGAAGCTGCTACCATCAAATGTTTGCCCTCATTAGACTCCCCTCTGGAAACGATTTCACAGCAAGCTGCAGATTCCCTCCTAACAGCAAGCTTTAGGATAGGGTACTGAATTGTAACTTACTTTCGCCTAATAATGCGATTTTGGCAAAGAGACTATCTCCCGCAGGGAAGCTGCTACCATCAAATCTTTGACCTCATTAGACTCCCCTCTGGAAGCACTTTCACTGCAAGCTGCAGATTCCCTCCTAACAGCAAGCTTTAGGATAGGGTACTGAATTGTAACTTACTTTCGCCTAATAATGCGATTTTGGCAAAGAGAATATCTCCCGCAGGGAAGCTGCTACCATCAAATGTTTGCCCTCATTAGACTCCCCTCTGGAAGCGCTTTCACTGCAAGCTGCAGATTCCCTCCTAACAGCAAGCTTTAGGATAGGGTACTGAATTGTAACTTACTTTCGCCTAATAATGCGATTTTGGCAAAGAGACTATCTCCCGCAGGGAAGCTGCTACCATCAAATGTTTGCCCTCATTAGACTCCCCTCTGGAAGCGCTTTCACTGCAAGCTGCAGATTCCCTCCTAACAGCAAGCTTTAGAATAGGGTACTGAATTGTAACTTAACTGCGGCTAATAAGGCGAATTTGGCAAAGAGAATATCTCCCGCAGGGAAGCTGCTACCATCAAATGTTTGCCCTCATTAGACTCCCCTCTGGAAGCGCTTTCACTGCAAGCTGCAGATTCCCTCCTAACAGCAAGCTTTAGGATAGGGTACTGAATTGTAACTTACTTTCGCCTAATAATGCGATTTTGGCAAAGAGAGTATCTCCCGCAGGGAAGCTGCTACCATCAAATCTTTGCCCTCATTAGACTCCCCTCTGGAAGCGCTTTCACTGCAAGCTGCAGATTCCCTCCTAACAGCAAGCTTTAGGATAGGGTACTGAATTGTAACTTAACTGCGGCTAATAAGGCGATTTTGGCAAAGAGAGTATCTCCCGCAGGGAAGCTGCTACCATCAAATGTTTGCCCTCATTAGACTCCCCTCTGGAAGCGCTTTCACTGCAAGCTGCAGATTCCCTCCTAAAGGCAAGCTTTAGGATAGGGTACTGAATTGTAACTTACTTTCGCCTAATAATGCAATTTTGGCAAAGAGATTATCTCCCGCAGGGAAGCTGCTACCATCAAATGTTTGCCCTCATTAGACTCCCCTCTGGAAGTGCTTTCACTGCAAGCTGCAGATTCCCTCCTAACAGCAAGCTTTAGGATAGGGTACTGAATTGTAACTTACTTTCGCCTAATAATGCGATTTTGGCAAAGAGAGTATCTCCCGCAGGGAAGCTGCTACCATCAAATGCTTGCCCTCATTAGACTCCCCTCTGGAAGCGCTCTCACTGCAAGCTGCAGATTCCCTCCTAACAGCAAGCTTTAGGATAGGGTACTGAATTGTAACTTAACTGCGGCTAATAAGGCGATTTTAGCAAAGAGAATATCTCCCGCAGGGAATCTGCTACCATCAAATCTTTGACCTCATTAGACTCCCCTCTGGAAGCGCTTTCACTGCAAGCTGCAGATTCCCTCCTAACAGCAAGCTTTAGGATAGGGTACTGAATTGTAACTTAACTGCGGCTAATAAGGCGATTATGGCAAAGAGAATATCTCCCGCAGGGAAGCTGCTACCATCAAATATTTGCCCTCATTAGACTCCCCTCTGGAAGCGCTTTCACTGCAAGCTGCAGATTCCCTCCTAACAGCAAGCTTTAGAATAGGGTACTGAATTGTAACTTACTTTCGCCTAATAATGCGATTTTGGCAAAGCGAGTATCTCCCGCAGGGAAGCTGCTACCATCAAATGTTTGCCCTCATTAGAGTCCCCTCTGGAAGCGCTTTCACTGCAAGCTGCAGATTCCCTCCTAACAGCAAGCTTTAGGATAGGGTACTGAATTGTAACTTAACTGCGGGTCATAAGGCGATTTTGTCAAAGAGAATATCTCCCGCAGGGAAGCTGCTATCATCAATATTTGCCCTCATTAGACTCCCCTCTGGAAGCGCTTTCACTGCAAGCTGCAGATTCCCTCCTAACAGCAAGCTTTAGGATAGGGTACTGAATTGTAACTTACTTTCACCTAATAATGCGATTTTGGCAAAGAGAGTATCTCCCACAGGGAAGCTGCTACCATCAAATGTTTGCCCTCGTTAGACTCCCCTCTGGAAGCGCTTTCACTGCAAGCTGCAGATTCCCTCCTAACAGCAAGCTTTAGGATAGGGTACTGAATTGTATCTTACTTTCGCCTAATAATGCGATTTTGGAAAAGACACTATCTCCCGCAGGGAAGCTGCTACCATCAAATATTTGCCCTCATTAGACTCTCCTCTGGAAGCGCTTTCACTGCAAGCTGCAGATTCCCTCCTAACAGCAAGCTTTAGGATAGGGTACTGAATTGTAACTTACTTTCGCCTAATAATGCGATTTTGGCAAAGAGAGTATCTCCCGCAGGGAAGCTGCTACCATCAAATCTTTGCCCTCATTAGACTCCCCTCTGGAAGCGCTTTCACTGCAAGCTGCAGATTCCCTCCTAACAGCAAGCTTTAGGATAGGGTACTGAATTGTAACTTACTTTCGCCTAAAAATGCGATTTTGGCAAAGAGAGTATCTCCCGCAGGGAAGCTGCTACCATCAAATCTTTGCCCTCATTAGACTCCCCTCTGGAAGCGCTTTCACTGCAAGCTGCAGATTCCCTCCTAACAGCAAGCTTTAGGATAGGGTACTGAATTGTAACTTAACTGCGGCTAATAAGGCGATTTTGGCAAAGAGAATATCTCCCGCAGGGAAGCTGCTACCATCAAATGTTTGCCCTCTTTAGACTCCCCTCTGGAAGCGCTTTCACTGCAAGCTGCAGATTCCCTCCTAACAGCAAGCTTTAGGATAGGGTACTGAATTGTAACTTACTTTCGCCTAATAATGCGATTTTGGCAAAGAGAGTATCTCCCGCAGGGAAGCTGCTACCATCAAATGTTTGCCCTCATTAGACTCCCCTCTGGAAGCGCTTTCACTGCAAGCTGCAGATTCCCTCCTAACAGCAAGCTTTAGGATAGGGTACTGAATTGTATCTTACTTTCGCCTAATAATGCGATTTTGGAAAAGACACTATCTCCCGCAGGGAAGCTGCTACCATCAAATGTTTGCCCTCATTAGACTCCCCTCTGGAAGCGCTTTCACTGCAAGCTGCAGATTCACTCCTAACAGCAAGCTTTAGGATAGGGTACTGAATTGTAACTTACTTTCGCCTAATAATGCGATTTTGGCAAAGAGAGTATCTCCCGCAGGGAAGCTGCTACCATCAAATGTTTGCCCTCATTAGACTCCCCTCTGGAAGCGCTTTCACTGCAAGCTGCAGATTCCCTCCTAACAGCAAGCTTTAGGATAGTGTCCTGAATTGTAACTTACTTTCGCCTAATAAAGCGATTTTGGCAAAGAGAATATCTCCCGCAGGAAATCTGCTACCATCAAATGTTTGCCCTCCTTAGACTCCCCTCTGGAAGCGCTTTCACTGCAAGCTGCAGATTCCCTCCTAACAGCAAGC